>NC_137915.1:7356153-7393653 GCF_963457725.1 Sprattus sprattus | reverse complement strand
ACTTTAACTAGGACAGGGTTCTGGGTTCAGATGAAACAAAAATGTAGCTCTTTGACTCCAAACACTCAAGGTGGGTTTAGCGTAGAAATAAAGATGGCTACAGAGAAAAGCACCTAATATCAAGCGTGGCAGATCTGTGATGTTATGGGAATGTTTCTTCTCGAAAGACGCATACTTTGCATACTTTTCATTATGGATTCCAGGAAGTACCAGGTGATTTTAAATCCAAAGTTGTCTGCCTCTGCCAAGAAGCTAAAACTTGGTTATGGTTGGATCTTCCAAAGCACAAATCAAAATCCACTCAAAAAAATTGTAAAATGAACACAAAATCAAGCTTTTGCCATGGTCAACCCATTCCCCTGACCTAAATCCTACTGAAAGCCTGTGGGTTGAGCTCAAGAGAAAGCCCAGGACTCTGCAAGATCTGGAGGGATTCTGCATAGAGGAATGGTCAGAAATCCCCTTCTCTGTGTTCTCATAAGACATTACAAAAGAAGACTCTGTGTTGTTCTGTTTGCAAAAGGGAGCTGCACAAAATAGGCGACTAAATGGGGGGAGGTGTCAATAATTATGACACCTGTGACTTTTTTCTTGTGGTAATGGACTCGTGGAATTTGTATATTTACTTTGTTTGCTGAGTAAAACAGCCCTTTTCACTCTTATGGGGGTGCCAATAACTCTGGAGACACTGTATTTCAGAACTGCTATACATTTGAAGACAACTCATCCATTCATATTTCTTCTATTAACTTATTATTTTCCTAACTGCAATCACTGTATTACTCTTAAGAGTGTTTAGAAGCTAAATGGGAATGAACATTTGAAGTGTTAAACAGGGCTTGACAAATGTTTAAGATTGTGAGCAAATATTTCATAATCAACTTTCTTCATCAGCGTTGACCTTAAAATTGGTAATGCTACCGCAGGTGCATATAAGGCGAATAAAACCACTGTCGGACATTAACCTGTTGAATACTTAAGCCTACATCTAAGTTAACATAGTGTTAAGTTAGCTGCTTTGAATCGAGGTATACGTAAGATGCGAAAAAACTGTTGGAGGTCTTGTAAGTCTTGTCAGCAGGTTGCTGCAGGGTCATTTCCAAAGTGGCACCAAAAATAATGGCAATTAAAATAAAATATAAAAATTCGAAGACTGGGGTTATCCACGTAGACGTGCGGCTAAATTATTGCAAATAGAACTGTTTAAAATATGACTTACCGGTATTCGGATTAACGTGTTTCACAACTCAAGATTTTTTTTCTGTAATCAGTGTGGGCTACATAATAGACCACGTTTCATCGTAGTGACAGCATAAAAAAAATACCACTCCATTCAAACATGTGTCATTAACCAGTCAAAGCAACCTGTCCTTCATTACCTTCAATGCACCGAGGGCTAATTAATTAGCCAGCTATCCCGACTAGCTAGTCCGACAAACGCAACCACTTTGGACTTTGCGCGCATCCGAGCTACACTAACTTTTGTACGTCAAAAGTAGGTTTGGCAAGCTCTTACAAAGTACGCATTAGATATACTCGATTTGTTGCCTAACCTTACCTGTTCATAGCGTCCATGGTGCTTGACAGCGACAGTGGGGGTTCATATCCGTGTTCCTTGAACTCGACCAGCTGCCATGTCCCTCTGCTTTCACCTCTAGGGAAATGCTTCACCATAACAACCGTGCATTTCATTGACTGGATAAAACACGCCTCAAGCCTTCACCAAGGCGTTTTTGGTGTTATGGCGCCCCCAGCAGTACCGGGTGCAGCATGACTACCAGCCAACGCACAGCCTGCTTTTCATAATAATGAGAAAAGTTCAACCTATCGAAACATACATTACCAAAGTAGAAATTAATTAACAACAACACCACTCAATATGTTACACAACTTCTTGAACCGGCCCTGGCTATTTCTAAACTTAAGACTATTGCGATGCCATCTTAACGGGCCTGTGCTTATTACAAAATGTTCTCATTGTTTTAATCTAATGCTCTTGTAAATGTTATAACATAACTAACTATAACATAAATATGGAACATATTGGTTTGTGCCTTGGAAGATGGACCTGAGTCTGAGAGTTTGAAATGGACTGGCCGTAGAATTAAAATAAGTTGAATTCCGTATCAATGGCACAGACCTATGACTAAACAGATTCTGCAAACTGTATGTCCCTATCAATGGGCCTCTCCCTTTAGTCCACTAGAGAACATTTACAGTGTTCTCTACTGCTCACGGCAGGCTGACAGTTTCGTTATCCTCCACTATCAACCTGCAGGTGGCACTATTGTGCTAAAGTTTAGTCTGAGCATTAAGCAACCAACAATCTTCTTTAAAAACAAAATCAAATGTGCCACAATTATTGACACCCTGAGAAATAGAAAAATCAATTCAAGGCTATTTTGTCAGCAGTCAAAGTGAGGAGGATGCACTAAGAAGTATACAGTTACAGATTACAGTTTCTTAATTACAGAGTTTGGTAGCATCTTGAGGTCTACGCAAACATAATTTATGCAAGTGGCCGACACAGTATTAGGTAGGGGCTGAGTGAGACCATTATCATTTGACCACCAATAAAAGTACCCTGATTTATTCAAAGCTAAAGATGCAATCAGGCATGGTCAGAATTAAAATGGGAGATTCTCTAGGTGTTGATAAACAAATAACCAGTCACTTCAGAAAACAGAGTGCAAAGGAGTCATCCAGTTTATCAGGAAGATAAGATTATTTGTTTCACTTATTAATTGAAGGGTCTCTCTCTCTCGCACAGACACACAGACACTAAGACACACACACACACACACACACACACACACACACACACACACACACAGACATACACACATGCACAAACAAAGCAACACAGAGTAAGCAAAATAAACAGAAAGGTAGATCAGCTACTTACACATTTGAATAAGAGAGAGTGTGTGTGTGTGTGTGTGCGTGTGTGTGTTTTAATTAAATGTAGGCCACATTTGTTCTTCCTGAGGCTCACAGATTAAACATTTTCCTCAATATGGACTTTCAGCCATGTGTCTATGTATGTGTGTATAAGAGAGAGACTATGTGTGTGCATGATTTTTTTCTGACATTACAAGCACCTTACAAACTGACTGTGTGTGTACTGTGATCCTATCATATTCCTCCAACTCTGTTTGGGTACATTTAAAACAGTTACTCTCTTCTGGTCCCTCTGTCACAGTCTGATTAACTGAAATGTGGCACGTGAGGGCTTTCTAATGAACAGACCCCATTCTGTGAAGTTATACAACCTCTCTTCCTCCACTATCACCCTGAGCACCGGTGTGCCACAAGGTTGGGTGCTGAGCCTCTTCTGTACTCCCTGTTCACCAATGACTGCATTCCTGTTCATGGTTCCAACACTATAATCAACTTTGCAGATGACACCACGGTGGTAGGTCTTATCAGAGACAACAACGAGACACAACCCCATCTACATCAATGGAGCTGAAGCAGAACATGTGTCAAGCTCCACATTCCATGGCATCAACATACAGTGGGGAAAATAAGTATTTGACCCCCTGCCGATTTCACGAGTTTGGCCACTTGCAAAGAAATGCGTGATCTATAATTGTAATGGTAGGTCTATTTTAACAGTGAGAAACAGAATATCAACAAAAACATCCAGAAAACTGCATTTTATTACAGTTATGAATTTATTTGCATTAGTTGCGGCAAATAAGTATTTGAACCCCTAGCAAAACATGACTTAGTACTTGGTGGAGAAACCCTTGTACGAAGCACAGAATGGTTCTTCTACAAACTTGCGAAATCGGCAGGGGTTCAAATACTTATTTTCCTCAATGTATCTGTTAATCTCACCTGGTCCGTAAACTCCTCCATCTGCCTTTACCTTCTATGGAGCCATAAGAAAGCTCAACTGCGTCCCAGGATACTGGTGGACTTTGACCGCTGGACCATTGAGAACATACTCATCAACTGCATCTCAGCGTAGCATGGCAACTGCATCTCAGCGTGGCATGGCAACTGCATCTCAGCGTGGCATGGCAACTGCATCTCAGTGTGGCATAGCAACTGCTCCACATCAGACCATAAAGCCCTCCGGCAGGGGGGGGGGAAACTGCCCAACGTACAACCAGCACCCAGTTATCCACCATCGACACAAAACCAACATTCATCACAACACTGCTTGGGCAGAGCAAGAAACACCATCAAGGATGCCTCCCACCCTAACCATTGACTTTTGACTCTCCTCCCTTCTGGCAGGTGTTACAGGAGCTTCAGGAAGCACTTCTAATTTGCACAGACTGAACCACCTACACTATTCAAATAGTGTTTCTGTACATATGTTGTTTATACTGTGCATTCTTAACCAAATGTACTGTTCATACAGTATTTACAATTTTGCATTTGCACTTCAGTCTCTAATTATGTCCACTTCTCTGAATATACGCATTTCAAATATTTACATATATAATATTTGTATATTGTAACGCTCCACTGTCCGTGTCCATTTCTGTACATATTGTAGATCCATCCTGCACTTATCTGTTAATAATACTATATTTTTACACTTCTGGCTAAATGCTAACTGGATTGCATTAGCTTTGAACCCATACTCTGCATAATTTCAATAACGTTGAATCTAATCTAACCTAATGAGAACTGGACATGTCTCAAATCATATGTCATGAGAGTTGGACATGTCTCAGATCTATAGCATCCCCATCCCTTCCCTTCTCTCCAGATCATGATCATTACTTTGTTGTTCCTCCATGTAAGTAACTTTCATGATAACATACAAAGGCATGTTCTGACCTCCAGCAGTATTTATTTTAACTGACATACATTTGTACAAACATACATACATTTGTGTAAATGTACTAACTCTATGCTAACCTATGAGGTCTGGAAGAAAAGTAAAAGTGAGTCTGGCATCCCTGAGAGAATAACTTTAAAGACAACAACTATGCTAAACTCAGCAGGACAATGATGACCCTATAATCTACTGACCCCTGAGGTGACCTCACTATTCTGTCACACTGGTGACATTCTGCAGAGTGTATGGAGCTGAGGGAAAGAACTGCTTAGTGTTGGGCTTTTCCCTGTTGTAACTGTCCAGCTATTTATGTTTGACTTCACATTTAGTTTGTCAAAGTAACATACGAGCAACATAGAGCGGGCTAACTAACAGTTTGTAAAACTTGCTAAAATGAATCTATAAATTGGTGCACACTGACCACGATTGAATCCAACTGTTCCCCCAGTTCAAACTGTCGCAAATTAAGGTGCAAAATAAAGAGTCAGGACATGTGGTTTACATCCTCATGCCAAAGGTTACAGTTTTTCTTTAGTGAATGATCTCTGCCTATTTCAATACTATTCAGCAGTGTAGTGCTGTGCATCTCTTGTCACTCCAATTTCGTATGGTCTTCATCTCATATTTTAACATCCACTAGCCTATCGCCTGCTGGTCATTAGAAATTATTTTCTTAATTGCAAATGTTGCCATCTATAAGAAGCTTAAAAGTTTAAGTGACTCTTAAACACTGAAATATATACAAAAATATATATATAAAGGACAGCAACACTGTTTTAGTCTGGACATGATTTCCTTTCGCTCAGTCCCTCAAGTCAAGCCCCTGGCCTTTTGTTAAGACAGTGATTGCATTTCTTGACCATGAGATGAACCTAGAGGATGATCCAGATTTTGGAGGATGCCTGCATGTGTTCTAAAAGCAGCTCAGTTCAGACAAAGAGTGAATCTGTGTCTCAGCAGGTCCCCTTCACCGGCTCTGCACTGTGGAGAGACTGCAGAGAGACTGCAGAGGGGGATTAGACCAGACATGACCTTACATGTGCTGCCTACATCTCGGTGGCATCTCCAGCAGTGACCAGAGTTCATTTGCATCTCCAGCAGTGAATGTCTCATTATGGGCTGTTGCCGTAGCATCCCCCATCTAGCTTGTTTGAAGCACAAAACTGCACACCAAGCCATTAAATGTAATGTCTCTAATCACAACCTATTACTCAGGACTGTTACATGTCCAGGCAGTATTCTTTAGTCTCTATTGATCTAACGAGGCTCAACAACAAGTTTTACTGCCATGTCCACTTCTTGTCATACACTGATATCTGTCTCGTGTCTATGGCAATGTTATCATATTTAATCCTGCAATTTCATTCGTTTATTATGAGGCCAGCTTTTGTTAAACTAAATAATTATGCTTACCTGCTGGATGAACGTGTCAAGAATATGTTGCCCATGTTTATTCAGAAAAAATGGTATGGCTGACGGGCAGCTCGATCCAATCAGTGTGTAAGTGATAATTAGCGTGTGGACAGGTGAGATCATCAGAACGCGTTCACGTCCAAACCACTTCTTTGAAACTTGCAGCACGAATTCGTTTTTTAAGCTGCTCTCCATTCCTCTTCTACCAACACGGTACGGATATCCTCTTACAGTTCGGTAAGAAATGATAGGCCTAGAGAACAGACATGCGTTCTTGACCATTTTGTCCTCCTGCCAACATATCTTCGAGCTATTAGTTCATTAAATTCCTACATTGTGATGACCATCGTGATTGAGTAATAAGACAGGCTATGTTGTTATATTAAAATCCCATCGAATTGACCAAATAAGGCTACTCTGGTAGAGCTGCAGCATGGCTATCTAAAGTTGCAAAGTGATATCGTCTACTGCTTTCGTTTAGATAATTAACCGCCTTTCACCGGAATAAGTGGCCTAAAATAAAGCAGCATATGAGTTCATCTTTCTCAGTGGTGAAGAGTGAATAGTCGCTTGGACCTTGTTCTATATAGAATACATCTTGCGTGTGAATACCTCAGAAGCTCGAAAGATTCCAAACAATATGTGAGCTAGTGGAAGCCTATACAAAGTGTCTAGGCCTATCTCTTGCATTGTGTTTTTTTCACATTCAAAAGCCCCCCCCGGAAAGAAATGTCGTCAGTCTGCTGCAGAATATTCCTCTAATCCAACTTGTTTTCAGTGTCTTGCTGCGCGCCAAGCACTCGAACATTAACACTACATTATCTGACAAAAGACAAGTGCTATTCCGAAACCGTTTCCTCTCAAGTGAACAAGCACATCACTGCATATTCTAAAACCGACATCGAAACGTGTAAACATGTATCTCTGAGTTTACTGTGCATTTATTTGTATTGGCAGTTCAATGACTACGTCTTTTAGTTTTGCCCTACAGTTGTTTTCAATTGTCTTTGTTATTAAACTAGATGACTTTTTAAAATGTGATATATATATATTTTTTTTTTGCGTAGTCTATATTGTCATTGCTTTCTCGAAACTCCTACCTAGCATTTATTTATTTTAAGCAGTCTTAATTTCAAGGGTTATTTGCAGGATGTTTAGTGCATATTTTGATTGGCTACTTAATTGCGTATTTGTATTGATTAGGCCACTAATATCTGACTCATCTGCCGTGAGTGAATCTGACCGAAAGTGTTAATCTCTGAATGTATGTGAGAAGGGAGTTTGTATATTAGCGCTCTCATGTATATTGCTGCCCATGCGTTGTTGCCGGAATCTACAATCTATTCGTTCCACATAACTTTGGGTGTGGTAAGATGGTTTTGGACCATAGAGTAAATGTCTGCTGTGCCATATGAGAGTGTGCTGAGAACTGTTTTTATTGTCAGCAAGAGAACGAGGTCATCATTTTGGCTCTATGTGCTTACAGAAAAATAAAGTCAAGTAATGTACCTTACGGACTGAGCCGAGGGGTGGGTGGGTGTTGGTGGGGGTCTTTGCTGTCTTAAAATTGAATACAGACCCTTTCTCTTTAATTTGCTATATTTCAAGTTAACGTTACCATTTGTATGAGCAACTTAAAAGTTTGCCCCCGTAGTTGAAACTGATCTTTGCGGTAGATGAGGATGTTGCTGATGTCTTAAACAGGGGCTATTTGCAGGTTTACTGTTTCTCACACACGCAAGGCTGCCCAGCCCCCCGGGGCGATCAGTCATTCTGCGCGCAGATAGCGCCCCATTCTCCCCTCGATTACGCAGCAGGATTTACATGAAACTGTTAATTGTTTGCTCTTCAAATAGAGTCGACCTGGAGCCAGCAGTCTGCCGGGGGTTAAGGACCGACCCCCGTCTCCCTCCCCCTCAGCCTGACCAGTCGTGTAGCCCGATCTACGCCCGAGTTCATCAGCATGACAAAGCACTGGGGGGGTCAGGGCTTGCTGGCACCACTCGCAATTCCCTACCTGCCATCATCTGGATTGGGAGGCCATCACGACCATCAACTTGACTTCGCCTCTGTTGAAAGGAGTGGTCACAACAATGTCTCTCGGAGTCATCCACAGAGCAACGTAGCGCGGGGCTCTTCATTCCAAGACTGGCGAAGAAGCCTCAACTATTCAACGGTGCTGAAGCGAGGAGCTCTTGCAGAAAAGCCTGCCCCTGCTCCGTTCACAAGGGCCGCTGCGCCCATGGATACAGGCATATTAAATGACCCTTCATCTGGATACTACGCAGAGGCCACGCAGGTTAAAATGGAACCACCGGCCAAGCAACAACACCAGGTTGGTCTGACCAACTCGTGGGAACATGATGGAAACTCTAATGGAGGCAAGAAGAAGAATTATCAACGGTACCCAAAGCCACCGTATTCATATCTCGCCATGATCGCAATGGTGATTCAGAATTCTCCAGAGAAAAGGTTGACGCTGTCAGAGGTAAGAGTTCCAAATTCTTGTGAAGCTTATCGGTTGTGTGTGCAAAGATGTGTTGGGGCAAGGGTCAGCAGTATCGGGTCACTCAAAATTCACTGTAGTTATTTGGATAAATGGATGTATTTTTAAATTGCAATTAGAAGTAATTTAAATCTGATTAAGTGACCTTTATTGAAGCCTACAAGTCTAGCGCACATAGGTTTTTTTTATAAAACAGCCTCTGGAGGAAATAGGCATTTTATTATTGTGTCTTTGTGGGTAGCTGTGATGTTTGGGGGACGAGCCTTGTGTAGGACGCACCTATGCAAACACAACGGTCCCTCTCATCTGACACACGCTTAGCAGAGACAGATTGTCTCTATCGTCAGTTGTTTTGTTAAGATAGCATACAGTGAAACCAGACACTGATATGCATCAGCTCGAGCAATGTATTGATAGGACGAAAGCTAAAGGAAGATAGCGCAGGGCCAATGCGTTAACTTGCAGAGCCCAGAAACGTCTTTGCTGCCAGGATTCTGCTGACCTAACTAACATTCCTTAGCATAACTTAAGTACTTAAGTTATTTTATTCGAAGTGAAGTGAATAGGCTACTACATTTATCCATTGATGGGTGATTGTGACAAGTAGGCCCATTTCACACAAAAAAAAAACACTCACACTCAATGTGGCACATTTTATGTATTAAATGAGAAATCTCTCCTGTCATGTTGGATGTAATGTTTCAATCGTGACCCTAGTATTTGACAAATGAATGAATAATGTAAAACTGCATTGATTTTTATTTTCCATTTGCTCTCTCAGATCCTGAAGGAGATCAGCACACTATTTCCATTCTTCAAAGGGAATTACAAAGGCTGGAGGGACTCTGTCCGACACAACCTCTCTTCATATGACTGCTTTGTTAAGGTTGGTTTGTTCAGAATTATATGTGCCCTCCACAGCCAGACTGAGGCACCATGGCATCACCTTATTGGCATCATGGCCACCAACTGAAATACTAATTTCACTCCGCTGGATAGAGCAGCTCTCCCTTCCAACCCCCCCTTATGCTCTCTCTCTGCTCTGTTTATGCCGCCTTTCTAGGTACTGAAGGATCCTGGAAAGCCCCAAGGGAAGGGAAACTTCTGGACAGTGGAGGTGAGCCGAGTGCCCCTCGAGCTCCTGAAGCGTCAAAACACTGCAGTGTCGCGCCAGGACGAGACCATCTTTGCCCAGGACCTCGCCCCTTACATCCTCCATGGGCACCCCCACAGCAAAAAGTCCGATGCCGAGCAGCCCACCCCTCCCCTGCCCCCTGCTCCCAGCCGGCACAGCTCCCCCCCCACGGAGGACCCCTACCGTCCCAAATTGGACTCGTCCTTCGCCATCGACTCCCTCCTGCACAGTTTCCGTCCCCCCAGCATCACAGGAGGTGGGGGGCTCCGCGGCAGAGAGGTCTTGGGGGTTGAGCCGCCCCACCCCTCCGCACACCCTGCCTCGCCGCCATGTCTGCGCTACTCCTCCTCCAATCGCAGTGCCTCGGCCAGCTCCGCTAGCCCCGCCTCTTCCTCCTCAGACGATGACTGGAGGGGCGCCCCCCGCGTTAGGAAGAGGCCCAATGAGAGCGAGGCAGGCTCCGATGGGTACTACGACTCCTGCCCGCCCAACAAGTCTCTCAGACGAGGCAGCGTGCATCCATGGGAGCTGCCCACCTCCTATGCCAAGTACACTCCTCCTAATGCTGTGGCCCCACCCAGCATGCGCTTTAACGGCGGGCCCTTTGTGCCTCTGGGAGGACTGCCCTTCTATGGGTATGGAGGGCCACCTGTACCATCAGGTCATTTTGTCAGCCACAGCTACTGGCCCATCCTGCCCGGCGGGCATGTTTCGCTCCAAGCTCCACCTCTGCTTATGGATTTGGATAGCATGCTGCAGTCAGTGCCACCCAATAAAAGCGTGTTTGATGTTCTTGGCCCAGGCAATCAGACGCAACATCCTCCAGCGAACCAGTACGCCCTACAAAATGGTCCCCCTCTTACCCGATATCCTCAGTATTAAGACTTGAAAGTCCCCATTCCACCCCTCCAAGAAAAAACACTTGTTCCCCTATCTCCCAACAGTCTATCAGTTGTCGGTTAACAGACACATTCTCAGGTTTCAGGCTTCAGGGATTGTATTTAAAATTACCATGACGACTACCTCAGTATCCATGTGCCAACGGATCAATATTAACCTATTATTGACCAAAGACTTTGCACTGCTAGTGTTTGCACTATTTTATCCTTTTTTTTGTTTCATATCAGTGTTTTTATTAAATGTTTTGTAAATGTTACCAACGTTAAATGTTGTTGAACCTTTCCAGATATTGTTCACCGTCGTATTTTTTACCTATGCTTGTTTAAGAAAAGGTTGCTACTGCGTATGGCCCAAAATATGTATTTAATAGATTCATTTGAAACAGGGTTTGAAATTAAATCGAATTACAAGAGTGTTTCCCAGGGTTTACCCTGTTTTGCTGTAACAGACACGGTCACTGACCCTTAAAGTGTGTGTGTGTGTGTGTGTGTGTGTGTGCGC
This sequence comes from Sprattus sprattus, assembly GCF_963457725.1. Lineage (NCBI taxonomy): Eukaryota > Metazoa > Chordata > Actinopteri > Clupeiformes > Clupeidae > Sprattus > Sprattus sprattus. Next base: position 7,382,397 of record NC_137915.1, on the reverse strand, counting down.
GCGCACGTTTGTTTGAGAGCGAAAGAGAGAGAGAAAGAATGTGTTTACATTTCAGCACAAACGAAACTTTTTTTTTTAACAAAAATGCTAGTGTCAATGTTGTATTTCACACAGTGCCTTAATGTACATATCAGTGTTGTGGATGTATGTGTTGCCTAAAGTCACAAATTACAATGCATATTAGGAATTCTTCAGGGTATGTTACATGAATTCTTTGCAAAACAGTTTAAAAGGTAATACATATACAATCCAATGTGCCCTACCAGAGTGTTGTCTTATGAAACCCTAACCCACTATGGACTGATACATCCCCTGATTTGGAATTGCACCACCCCCACCCCAACCCCCAACTGTGAACAGCCCATCCTGCTGTATCAGCCAATCTGGGAGGATGGGCTTCGGTGTCAGGGATGGGAGGGAGAAAAGTGCCTATATTTACAATCAACTGGAAATGTTCCGTTTTCCCTCACTGGAATGTATTGAACCATGGCATTTGAATGAACATAAAATACCTCCTCCTTTTTTATCTGGATAGGACAATTCAGGCTGATACTGTGAAAGAGTTTTTTTTTTTATATAAATATGTATATATTTGTTTCTTCCTGTGCACAAAAATAGATAATTTCTTATTCTAATGCCTTTGTTTTGTTGTTAATCTCTGTCTTCATTGGGTCATTTCCCAGACGTGAGCTTTACATGTGTGTTGTTGGTTGGTCGTTCCGTTGCAATCTGAGGCCAGTCCTTCTGATCACTGATCCATTCAAACAAGATCTTTATCTCCCCATTCTTGCTAGACCACTGTAGACTGGCACTGCTCATGCAGACCTCCTGCTGCCATCTCTGACACGACCCACAACTCTAAAACCAGCCATCCATGCACAAGGCCCTCTGCCTCACCCACATCACCCCAGAACATCACTCCCTCCTGGGGTGACGAGGGCCATAACTCGGCGCCCCCTGCATGGTCTCCTTATCTTGTGTCTCGCACAATCACTGTTTTATCCAGCACACACACACACACACACAGACACACGCGCACACACTACACTACACACAGCTGTGTAAAAGCAGCGGAGGGTTCAGTCTAGGCGGGAGAATGTTGGGATTCATCAGACTCGCTGAAGAGTGAGTTTTATTAAACGATACCATGCCTTGCCGATGTACATGTTGTATAGAATTGTAAAGGGAATACTTAAGTTAAGGGTGTCTTAAGATTTCCTAAACATGAATATAGTGTGACTACACCTGAGGAACAGGACAAAGTTCTTCACATTGGTGAGTTCATATTCCTCGAGGCGAACATTTTTGTTCATCAAGAGGTTTACAAAGCTTGCACTCAGGAACATTGATTAACACCCGCAGATCTGATGCTGATCAGCTCTACCAGACTGGCAATGTGACTCAGAGGATGTAGGGGACTTGGTTAGATACAAAAGGACTTTAAAGTAGAATGTAGTGTTGTCTGTTAAATCTAGCAAAGATTATAAGATGTGATTTAAATTATTTGTAAAGATGAGTTTGGGTTTTATGTTAGTGTTGAGCAGAATGACACTGGTGTACAGAAATATAATATTTGGGCATTTTATCCTAAATGAGATTGATCATTCTTTAAATCACTCAGGAGTCTTATGCTTTGGATTTATCAGTTGTGTTTATTTAAAATATATATATCTTTGTCTGTTGCCAAATAAAAAAAAAACAGTAGAGGTCATCCGAAAGGAGTGAAATACTGGTTTGATTCCCATCCAGTCCCCAAATGCCGACATCAGTGAATAGAATGAGAGCACTTCAGAGTAAAGACACCCATTCCTATTATGGCTACAATCTGCAGTGCCCCGTTTGCAGTGTTCCTGCATAGCTCCATCTTATCAGTGGCCAGATAGACCACCACCCAGCTTGTCCTTTACTGTCTGTGACACTGTGCTTGGCCTGAGGTAACAGATTTAACACTGATATTTTAAAATGGCCTCCCACTGTTGGATATGTTTCTGATGCCTGTAATATCAAACTGCATGTATAGGCTGATTCTCTGTATCCTCACAGTGGAGTATGTCTGCAACAACATCCAAGACAATACATGAGCTTCTGCTACAGAGGCTAAGTGTCACAAATGTTTGTGGTTCATTTCAAAAGGTTAGAAAAGAAATGTAGATTGGTGAGACTTTTGCCATTGACGACTACTGTGTGCACTGTAACTCTACAAATAAACCACAACGGCACTTTCAAACATTCTCACTATCTTCTCATGCCACTCCTTTGTAGAAAACTATAAAATTCTCTATTTCCCTTCACATTTCCATCACATCCCTTTTTCTTTTCTCGCCATCTCCTCTTTCCATGTCATTTTTTTCTTCACCTTCTCACACACCCTCCTGCGCACGGCGATACTCAAATACGCTCCCTCGCTCGTTGAAGGTCTCGTTGAGCCGTCTGCGCTTGGAAGGCTGAGGGTCATTTCCATCTTCCTCCTTCCCATAGCCCCCTCCTCCTGGGGTGGACAGACTGAACATGTCCTACGGGTGGAAACAAACTGGGCGTTACATTCAGAACAACCAGAGGAAGAAAAGGATGAGATAAAAAGACTGAGATACTTCTGAAGCATCCACTGGCAGACACCGAAAAGCTCTTCAATGTGCACCAAAGTCTATAACTAATGAATTGATATACTTAATTGAAAATGAACCACGACCGAGTCAGATGTACTAAATTAGCATGAGAGAGAGAGAGAATAGCCCCGGAAATTACAGACATTATACACAAAAGACAGGTTTAGTTTACATTTCAAGACTTCATTGTTTTGCATTTCAGTTAAAGAATCCTGTTTAACACATGAACAAGATCAAGCGTGTTCTCACCCCAGGCTCCAGGCTGACGCTGGTCTTGGCCCCCACGTTAAGAACTCTCCCATCAGCCCTGTGAAGTAGGTTCAGACCTGCTGCTCCACTCTCACCTCCTGAAAGATCACGAGAAACAAACAGATAAACAGAGATAGACAGATAAAGGGAAGAGAATTTGGTTTCAGTGAGATACAAATCAGAATTAAATGCCTAATGGCAAACAAAACTGGTAGGCTGTCTCCAGGATGACTACCGTTAAGTCCATAGGGCTGTGTTGATCGCCTCTCAGTCAGAACAGACAGCACCACCTTCTCCCGGAACAGAAGTTTCCGGATCACCCCGTCACCGCCTCGATATTGCCCTGCACCCCCCGAGCCAGGCCGCAAGGAAAACTGCTCCAAGACCACAGGATACCTGAGGGTCAGGGGAGAGAGGAGATTGAACAACACAAGGCTAGCAAGAGAGATACATGAGAACAGAGTCCATACATCACACTGAGTCAACTGAAGGCAATCAAGTAGTGTGGTTTGTAGTTGTAATGTAGTTTCTAGTACACTAAATCAATACATAATGAACGGCACCAAATAAATGTATCTACAGTACTGTGCAAAAGTTTTAGGAAGGTGTGAAAAAATGCTGTAAACTAAGAATGCTTTCAAAAATGGAAGTGTTAACAGTTTATTTTCATCAATTCTTCATAAATTAACAAAATGCAGTGAAGGAACAGAAGAAAATTCTAAATTAAATAAATATTTGGTGTGACCACCCTTTGCCTTCAAAATAGCATCAATTCTTCCAGATACACTTGCGCACAGTTTTTGAAGGAACTCGGCTGGTAAATTGTTCCAAACATCTTGGAGAACTAACCACAGATCTTCTGTGGATGTAGGCTTCCTAAAATTATTCTGTCTCTTCATGTAAACCCAGACAGACTCGATGATGTAGAGATCAGGGCTCTGTGGGGGTCATACCATCACTTGCAGGACTTTCTGTTCTTCTTTAAGCTGAAGATAGTTGTTAATGACATTGGCTGTATGTTTGGGGTTATGTTCCTGCTGCAGAATACATTTGGTGCCAATCATACGCCTCCCTGTATTTCTCAGCATTGAGGACACCATTCATCCTGACCAAATCTCCAACTCCACTTGCAGAAATGAAGCCCCAAACTGGAAAGGAACCTCTACCATGCTTCACTGTTGCCTGCAGACTCTCATTATTGTACCTCTCTCCAGCCCTTCGGCGAACAAACTTCCTTCTTCTACAGCCAAATATTTCTAATTTTGACTCATCAGTCCAGAGCACCTTCTGCCATGTTTCTGCACCCCAGTTTCTATGTTTTCGTGCTTAGTTCAGTCACTTGGCCTTGTTTCCTTGTCGGGGTAGAGCTTTTTGGCTGCAACTCTTCCATGAAGACCACTTCTGGCCAGACTTCCCCGGACAGTAAATGTCTGTACCTGGGTACCACTGGTTTCTGCCAGTTCTGAGCTGATGCCACTGCTTGAAATCTTCCGATTTCGAAGGTAAATAAGCTTGATGTGTTTTTCATCAGCTGCATTAAGTTTCCTTGGCTGATCACTGCGTCTACGATCCTCAACGTCTTCTTCAAAAGAGCTTGAACTGCACATTTTGAAACCCCTGTCTGGTTTGAAATCTTTGTCTGGGAGAGACCCTGCTGATGCAGTATAACTACGTTGTGTCTTGTTGCTGTGCTCAGTCTTACCATGTAAATGGATAAAAAATAAACATTTATTGTTTACATTTTTCAAAGCATTCTTAGTTCATAGCATTTTTTCACACCTGCCTAAAACTTTTGCACAGTACTGTATATCCAGTCAGCTTTTACTAAATAAATATATATCATACATCTATATCCAGTCAGTTTTTATCTATATATTTTATATCTTAATCCAGTCAGTCTTTACTAAATTAATATATGGGCCATTCTACCGAATTGATGCAAAGTCATGTCGGATATATTTTGAATTTTTTTATGGTTTATTCCCAAAACTCCGTATGTATATTGTACCATATCTAAAGTACACATATCTAGTAAAAGAACAGTCAAGTTTTATATTGTATTTTCAGAATGTGTCGGAATGTTTTTCCTCTTCCAAAAATTGTCACTACCGAAACATCACATTTACTATAGTAAAAAAGTATTATTATTGACCTGTTCAGATTGTGTTTCCTTCCCTTTTCTAAAGTGTATTTTTACAAATATTTCTTGAAGGTTTTCACAATGGAATCCATAGAAATGAATTTTTTACCAAATTTTCAAGTTCAATTTATCTGTTTCGGTAGTTACTGCACTGTTTCGGTAGTGACTGCACTGTTGGATGGATGTTCATTTTTCTCCCAAAATCATCCAAAAGGTGCTCTGGGCCGCCCTTTAGTCCACACAACACATTTATTTAAAAATGATGGGATTGAACTACTTACCATTTCATTTTGTCACTACCCAAATCATCTGGTCACTACCATATGTTTCGGTAGTGACTGTTTCGGTAGTGACAATTCTAGCTAACTTTAAGCATAAACGAAGAATTCTAGCAAGCACACGGCTTTCAAACACATCTTTGGAGAGGTGAACACACATACAAACATAAGATTTTCCATGAAACCCCAAAAGGTTTACTTAATTGAAGAAAACATGCGTTTCGGTAGTGACAATTCTTAAGGTTACACGTCGATTTTCAGACTTTGGAACACATTTATATAAAAACTATGGGATTTAGCTACTTACCATTCAACCATGTGGGACAGAGATGCAGTGTCACTGCATGGTCAAAAATGCAGAGTCGTGGCTAAAACACAGGCTCAGCCAATGGACTAAAACTCTTGTGTTTCGGTAGTGACATGAAAACTAGGGACATGATTTTTTGAGTATAGTAAATTGATTTAAAAATTAAACCCACAATAATTCTAAATATTCCAAGTTCTGTTTCAACCCAATAATAAAGATCTTTGAAATTAAATAATTGAAAAAAAAATCAAAAAAAAATTAAAAGTGTTATTTAAAGGCATTGAAATTTAGATGTCAGGGTTGGGGACAGCTACTTCCCAATAGAAAGTACCCTATAAATGATGATTTTGTATACATTTAGCTTATCACTATCTCATGTAATGCATTGGGTTTATATAGACCATAACATGTTCTAATTAAATATCTATGCCTAGATACCTAATTGTTTTGTAAATAGTTTTTATTGTTGAGGGACTGCATATTACACGAATTCGGTAGAATGGCCCATATATTATATATCTTTATCCAGTCAGTATTAACTAAATAAACGCACCGCTTCTCCAGAATTTCTGGGTCGGTGATGCGCGTGTTGGTCATGTGACTGTGGACCCCGCTACGGCCATGCCAGCCCGGGCCGGCACCAGCCCCCCCAGCCACGGTCTCGTAGTAACCACTCCTCTCACTCCCAAAGGACACGTTGTTCATGCAGCCCTGCCAAGCAGAGAGTAAGTCAGTAAGTAAGTTAGACTTTATTTATATAGCACATTAAGTACAAGAGTTGCAGTTCAAAGTGCTTTACATAAAATCAATAAAAGCAAGCAGCAAGAGCCATACATGGAGTTAAATAATGATCAACATCGTATTAGAACCTGATGTTGCGATAGGCTTCTTGGATGACTAAAATCATGATAAAAGGTGTAAAAGAAAAAAAGTAACACAAGTAATAAAACCCTTCTGAAATAGTAAAAATAGTGAAAGTTACAGTTAGTATCAACCCCACAGAAAATGTATAAAATGCTTTGGTAAAAAGATTAAGCTGCCTTTTGAAAGTGTCTAGAGAGAGAGGGGTGAGAGACATCTGAAATCAATACAATCCATTTCCCTTCCCCACACACATGTACCTATACATAGGCTGACCTCACCTGGGATGCTGCGCACACTTCGAATGCACGGAAGATGACGTCTACAACCCTTTGTGATGTCAGCACGTTGCCCCCCACCACTGCTGCACTGTTGGATGGCTGGAGGATGGAGCCAGGGGGAATGATGACTTTTATTGGCGCAAGGCAGCCCTAAAACAGATAGATAATGAGGGTCATATCTTATCTCAGATAACACAACTATGCCATCAGCTGAGAAGCATATCATTTGTAGTATGTGTCAGAGAGAGAGAGAGAGGTATGCGAAGACCTGGTTTACAGTGAGTAAGTGTGTGTGTGTGTGTGTGTGTGTCTAAAAGTGGTTTAGAGAGAATATATGTACATAATATGTAGCTGAGACAAGTGAGACTGAGAGAGAGAGAGAGTGTGTGTGTGTGTGTGTGTGTGTGTGTGTGTGTGTGTGTGTGTGTCTCTGTGTGTGTGTCTCTGTGTGTGTGAGAGTGTAAGTGTGCACAAACGTGAGTGAAATGCCTGGCTGATGGACATATGTCTGAGCGCTACCTGGTTGAGTGGGATGTCTTGGCCCACCATACAGCGCAGGCAGTAGATAAGTGCGGACAAGGTGATGGCGCGAGGGGCATTACAGTTCCCCCACACTTCTGGTCCCGTGCCCGTGAAGTCGAACACTGCACTGCCCTGCACAGAGTAACAGAATGTATTATTTGTCATGCCAGTAAAGGTTGCTGAATTGACTAAGAGAGAAACAGAGACTGACAGAGAGAGAGAGAGAGAGAGAGAAAGTGAGTGAAAGACAAAAGTGTGATTTACAACAAAGAGTGAAGAACTTTTTTCCTTGCTGGTGCGACCTTTATATTGTGGTGATCATTATTTATTGTGTTTCAGGAGGATAACACATTTGTATCTGAGTCCACAGGAGGACAGCAGCAGTCACAAGGAGAGGGAAGACACTATGGTTGACTTCTTCACCTCCTGCTCATTGATCTTCACTCGCAGTCTGATCGGTGTTCCGTCATCCATGAAGTCTTCAGATTCCACTTCTAGGGAGCCAGTCTGTTGCTGCTGCCGCCGACGTGCAAATTCCTTCAGCATGTCTCTTACGGCCAACTCTGCATTGCTCTGGAACGAATGCATCGACACTAATGTGTATCAAAACTACTACTCATCCATCATAGGCTATTTGTCACACAGAGACACAAACACACACACTCACATACACAGACAGACAGGCACACACACACACACAGACAGAAAGGCACACACACATATTCACAGACAGACAGGCACAAACACACACAGACAGACAGGCACACACACACACATACACAGACAGAGACAGACAGACAGACAGACAGACAGACAGGCACACACACACACACACAGACAGAAAGGCACACACACATATTCACAGAAAGACAGGCACACGCACACACATACACAGACAGACAGGCACACACACATATTCACAGAAAGACAGGCACACGCACACACATACACAGACAGACAGGCACACACACACACATACACAGACAGACAGACAGACAGACAGACAGACAGACAGACAGACAGGCACACACACACACACACACACACACACACACACACACACACACACCTTCAACAAACACTTTAACTCACCTGAATGTAGCCCATGTAGGCCTGAACTACAGGCAGGCCATAATGATCGATCAACTCGCCCACCAGGAGACTCCCTCTCTGATTGGCTGCCACCTGTGCCCGCAGGTCTGACAGGTTGTCATGGAGATTGCGAGTTCCAGAGCATCCCGGGTATTGTGCCGGAGCCATGAGGGCCTCTGTGACAGCTATAGGAGGGTGGGGAGAGGGCGGGTTCAGCCGATGAATGGATGACTTTCATGTAGTTGGAAGAACCAACTTGGCGTGTTCCACCAGTTATTCAGCAGCTAAAAAAGAGAGACCTCTGCCCTTACCCCTCAGTAGGGCAAGGGAGACACTAAACACTTGTCTACTAGGCACAAACTTGAGTCCTAGAGCTATGAGACATCCATATTCTATCAATATTCAAATACACAGAACAACACTTCCTTTTTATAAAGCACATCCAACTACAACAGCTAGTCAATTCATATCTCATACACTCATTTACTATCCCCTCTAACTAGTATTTAACTCGCACAGTACTAACATTCCTTCACTTTTTGTATTTTGTAAAGTAGCATTTATTGTTACACTAGGTCTCTATTTGCTCGTGGCTTGATTGTTCTCTCCTTTGTACGTCGTTTTGGATAAATGTAAATGTGTAATGTAATCTCTGGCTTATCTGCCATTTATAAAGGTTTGCATGGCCTCTCCTTCCATACGGGGTCTCCCACTCACAGTCTGCCCCCCCCCCCCCCTCTCGTCCCCCCCTTACCTTTCTCCTGGAAAACTCCCCCCGTGACCAGCTTGAAGGAGGTGAAGACGGCTCCCTCCTCCTGCAGAGATTTGGAATGTGGGGGCATGGAGCCTGGAGTGATTCCCCCGATGTCGGCATGGTGCCCCCTGCTGGCCACGAAGAACACAGGTCCACTCACACCACGCCAGAACACCTGAGGAAGAGAGAGACTGAGTTAGTGTGTGTGTATGTGTGTGTGTGTGTGTATGAGTGTGTGTGAGTGTGTGTGTTTGAGTGTGTGTGTGTGTGTGTTTGAGTGTGAGTGTGAGAGAGTAAGAGAAAGAAACAGACAGATAGAGGTAGCGAAAGAGAGAGTGAGAAGAGTGTAGAAACAACAGGGGCACAGGAAGCAGTGACAGGAAACAGAGGGAAGTAAAGATATAGCATAACCACAAAAGACAGGTCAAGAAAGTTATGGTAAATATATAGCATAACCAGAAGAGACAGGACAAGTGAGTTATGGTAAATATATAGCATAACCACAAGAGACAGGACAAGAGAGTTATGGTAAAGATATAGCATAACCAGAAGAGACATGACAAGAGAGCTATGGTAAAGATATAGCATAACCAGAAGAGACAGGACAAGAGCGTTATGGTAAAGATATATAGCATAACCAGAAGAGACAGAACAAGAGTTGGCTATACTGATGGCTACGGCTCATATTTAGCAGACTGGTTGGAATGTACGGCCACTTACTGGTGTGATTACAGTAAGGTCTGGCAGGTGGCTCCCTCCAGCACACGGGTGATTACTTAAAATCACATCTCCCTCCTTCAGACTGCCCCCCAGTGCTTTAATCTGTGGTAGAGGGTGGGCAGACGGAAGGAGGGAGAGGGGGGGAGGGGAGAACGAGAGAGAGAGAGAGAGGCACGTTTAAAGACAAAGCCAAAGACGAGATTAAGTGAACTCTGTTTAACAGGTTTCTATGTGTCAGAGTAAGCCTCTTCAGTCTGCCCACCAGACTGTGTTTAGCACAAGGTTTACACAAGGTTTCTGAGCGCCGCATAGCCTGCAGGTTTTTCTTCGGAGCTCCTTTACAGCAGAGCATTCCTAACCTAATCATCCATCTCTCGCCGGATCAGCGCGGTGTGGCTAGTGAGACTTGTAGTAGCACTGCTGAGCTCAATAAGCAGCCATTAGGGAGGCTGCATTACCTTGCCTTATCTCCCTCTGGAACGAAATACTGTTTTCTGATTGGCTAATGGGGTGTACATTAAGTTCGTGGAACCGCACACCTTGGACGTAGTCCCAGTAGAAAAGTTAAATCGCCGTTCCATATCAATGCTCTTGAATGGTTACCATTGACAACCAACGTAACGTTTTCTTTTTTGAAAAACAGCCGGTTCCAGGCACTACTTTCTCTAACGGGAGCACTAGGCTTCAAATCAAGAATTCATCAGGTTATTATGCATATTAAATTTCCTAAAGATAGAGGAAATTCTAAATAATAATAATAATAATAAAAACATTTTTGGATGTTGTAAACGGGAGATAAGCGGGATAACGGCCTCCGAGCTGTGCAGTTCTACGAAGTTAATCCGCGTCGTGGTGTTCTTTGCCCCGCAGCGTCCATTAACTTCGTAGAACTGCACAGCTCGTCGGCCGTTATCCCTTACTTTGAAAACTGCTAGTATAGGTGCGCTTTATCGTAAGCAGGTGTACTGACCAGCATTTCCTGTTTAGAGTGCTGATGACTGCAGTCATGTGACCAAATGTAAAGGTGGAGCTGGCTTAAAAGCAGCACAGTGGTTAAGTGAATAATAATAATAATAATAATAATAATAATTCATTTTATTTGTATTGCGCTCTACATTCAAAAAGAGTCTCAGAGTTCTACAAGGTTAAAAACAGCTCATAACAAAAGCATATTTAAAAGATAATACGTTTTTTTTTTTTAAGTAGCAAACGCCTTTCTGAATAAAAAGGTTTTTAGGCCTGTTTAACAGGTTCTATGTACTATACTATAACAGCTCCATTATATCACACAGGAAGACCCAGAGGGAGACTCCATTCCCACCTGGTACTGCACGGTCTCCTGCATGGCCCCCAGGTGCACAGGGATGTGCGGGGCGTTGGACACCAACCCTCCGTCAGGACCGAACACGGCGCAGGAGAAGTCCAGACGCTCCTTTATGTTGGTGGAAATGGAGGTCCTCTGGAGCACCCGGCCCATTTGCTCTGTGTGTGTGTGTGTGTGTGTGTGTGTGTGTGTGTGTGTGTGTGTGTGTGTGTGTGTGTGTGTGTGTGTGTGTGCGCGCGCATCAAGCCAGAGATTGATGGAGAGAAGATGAATGGTTTAGAAAACTGTATATCTGTACGTTTTCAACCTACAGTCTAGTGTTTTCGACCCAAATTCCATGCCATTGTATATATCTCCACCACCTGCCATTACCCTGTAATACCTTTCAGCTATCCACTTTCACTCTTACTATCCATCTATTTCTAATTTCTGTTCCTCTGTTCCAACTCATTCTTTCCCTACTGACCCAGGCTTCTCCCTCACCCAAACCTCTCCCCCCCCACATGCGGGTGTCCCACCTGCGATGCTCATGAAGCGATGTGAGAAGATGGACAGCTGGATGGCGTTGAGTTCGGTGCCGAGCGCACACAGAGAGTCGGTCTCCACACTGATGCACACGTCACCCTTCTCAGTCAGCTTGGCCGTGCAGCCGGGCTCCACCAGAATGGTGCTGCGAGAAATCAACAGAGGCTGTTACCTCTTTTTTACACAGGATAATAATCCATTGACAGTGGATATGGATACTGGAAGGTCATCCGGTGAACTGGCTAATGAAAGCCGGACAACTAGAAAAAGGATATGGTCATCCAAACATGACTGGAGCTAGAGGCTTAAAGCTGTTACACCCACACACACACACACACACACACACACCAGCATACCTGTTCTTGTCAATGATCATGGCAGGACCCGGGATGCTATGGTCACATGATAGCTCCTCCCACAGGTACACACTGGTATCCAAGTAGCCATCCTCAAAGTAACATTTGGTAACCTTAGTAACAGAGGAAGATGAGGAACATGTCTTATTCAAGAGGCAATTTCCTGTCCATGAGTGTTCTTTCTGATGACTTACTGATGAAGTTTCTTTCAGTAGATGTTTGTGTGTGACTCACGTAAACGTGGTAAACGTGAGATGAATATCTAAAGCACGTAAGCAGTGCACTTATTAATGGGCAAGGGTCCCGCAGAATTGAAGTCATCAGACTGGCCTCGTGTGGAGTACCACACACACAGTATTTCTCATGCACTAAAGCTTCTATCACACTAAAGGGGAAGTTGCTTCACTGTACCGTTGCGGCTTTGGCAGCCCCACAATCTGATTTGGCTTGAGTCACCGATTTAATGCCCGACAACCCCGACCCTCTTATCCGGATGTCATCAACCATGATGGGTCGATCAGGAATGGTGAAACCAAACTCTTTCAGATATCTTTAAAAAAAAGACAGAGAAAGAGTGAAGAAAGAAGAAGAAAAGAAAGACACACCAGCTGTCATACAACAAGGCCATCGCTTGTTTACCTTGGTCCAAATGCACACGCACCTCACCTTTTAGTAAATGCAGAGCGGAAGTCTCCAGCACGGCAGGACTGAGGGTTGCCTGGGTAACCAGTGGCCGTTACCATGAGAGCGCAATCAGTTCCCTCATAACGCAGGTGAAGGAACACCTCAGTCTGGATCTGAGAACTAATGGAGGGAAAGAAAGATAAAAAGTGTCAGTTAGTGGGAGAGAAAGGGAGGGAGGGAGGGGGAGGGAAGAAGGGGAGATTTCTGCACTTTGTGCTTCTATGAGGAGTAGCGAAGCTATGTCAGTTATGGGACAGTGTCAAACATCGGCCATTCTGTTAAACAATCAAAATGCTAAGTTTAGTAATGGATTAACAATCTATAACTTCAGTTAATAATGGATTCACATGACAACGTGAACGTTTGCCGATAACACACGCCGTCCGATAATTAACACCGTTACGATAGATTTGTGTTTGGAGTGGTCGCGGTGACTCCCGACCTGCTGAAGCCTCGGGCCCGTAGCGTGTCCTGGCAGCGCTGGGAGAGCAGGTCCACCCGGCGGTCCAGCTCAGTGAAGGAGCGCGACTCGTACTGCAGAGAGCACGGCTCCTGCACCTCCTCCACCACGTCAGCCAGGGCCAACCCGTACGCTGACAAAACCCCGCTGTACCTGAGAGAGAGGGGGAGAGAGGGACGGAGGAAGAGAGAGAAGGAGGGACAGAGACAGAAGACAGGTGGTACAGGTCATAAGGAGAGATGATTCCATGCTAACATGATATTTCAAACACACAAGGTATGTGTCATTCGAATAGAGAACATAGAAAATGAAGACAGAGAAACCGACAGACAGACAAGCAGGCTTAGTGGGAGAAAATAAGATAGGCTATGCAAGACAGACAGTGGAAGGTGGCAGAACATTCTAGGCCACCTGTTTCCTGCCATCAGAAATATAAATCATGGAGCAGAAGCTCATCATGAATACAGCTGTTACACGCAACACACATGCCTATAGCCATGAGAACATGTCAGCAGGTTTGCCAGCCATGGGTATTAATATGACCTCTTGGCACAGTGTGTTCACAGACTCTCACATCTCTCTCTCACACACACACACGCACACACACACACACACACACACACACACACACACACACACACACACACACACACACACACACACACACACAAACTTTTAGCACAGTCTGTTCACAGACTTTTACATCTCTCTCTCACACACGCACGCACACACAGACAAACTTATAGCACAGTTTGTTCACAGGCTCTCACATCTCTCTCTCACTCACAGACACAGACAAGCTTATAGTATTGGCTGTTCACACTAAGACGAGTAAGTAAACAAATATGTGCTGACGTCATAGAAAAAACAAAAAAGCGTGCACACACACACACACACACACACACACACACACACACACACACTCACATACAAGTTTACATATTCACAACCCTAAACATTTTGGGAGTTTGTAAGAGGGGCTGTGAGACAAACTTGTGAATGAAGACAGTCTTCATGCCCAGGGCACGTGCGATGGCACAGGCATGTTGGCCACCAGCTCCGCCAAAGCAGGCCAACACGTGCTTGGATGTGTCGTGGCCCTTCGCCTGGGAACAAAGCAGGATTATTTAGAGATGGAAGTCCACATCCCACAACCTGGTGTTCCCACCACAGATGCCATAATATCCACTCACCAATGTAAATAATAAATAAAGTGTTTAGTTTAGTTAGGTGGAGAGCTGAAGATAGCTGGTGTATATAGCACACTATACAAAGTAGCAAGCACAGTTCATTTCACCAACACTGTATTACCCCACATGTACCTAGGTGACTACCTATAACATAGGCAACACAACGGTAAAGGCCAGGTACTAAGCAGACGCTTTTATCCAACGCAACATACAATCAACCTGCAGCCATCGGGCATCAAACCCATTTCAACCACTTGTAAAGCGGTGACTAACCACTGCTACACCACGTCCAGTGCCTCATGGTACCTGAGTCAGTGCTCTGATTGGCCGACACATGGCCTCATTGGCCACACGGATGAAACCCATGGCAACCGCCTCGACGCTCATTTCTGTTTTGCTCCCCCGGGCTGCAGCGCTGCTCCTGGCCTGGCCGGGACCGTTGGCAGCGCTCCGTGGCTGAGCCGACAGGAAGAGGTTGATCTCCTTGGTGAGCTGGCGGAAGTGGCGCATGGTCTCTTCGCTGGAGAGCGGCTCGTTCTCGCCCGGGCCGAAGATGCGTGGGAAGAAGGCGGGCAGGAGCCTGCCGAGCGCCAGGTTGGCATCGGTTACAGTAAGAGGGCCGCCTATAAAGGAATGCAGACGGGTGTTGAAACAACGCTGCATATTTATTGCAAAACAATTGAGTTTTTTTTCGGTGCCCTTCAAACCACATTCTGAACTGATGTGTTTTACTTAACTGAGGAGAATATATTTCTATCAGTTGCTCTCTGTGGTTTAAACCTACCGGCACATAACTGCCATACCATTCTAAACTCACTCTTATGGAAACAGGTTTTTTTTCTTCTTCACAGAACTTGGAGTGATTCCAAATTCTCTCTCAGTGTTCTGCTCTGGAGGCGTTTTTAATGGCTCACCCAAGCCATCCATCAAGAAAAAGTGAGGGAAAGTAAGTGAGATTACAACTGAGCAAAAAAGGGGAGGTAACAAAAATGCTGGCGGGGTCATATTTCCAACTCTATGCAGCAGCAGTTGTAGAACAGACAGTACGTCCGATAGAAAGACTCCGGAGCAACAGAGGCAGAGATCGAGCACTCAACTCAACTCTACTCTGACCACAGCTGCTACCACATATAACGTACTGCAACTCCAGCTGAGGTTGTTACGCAATATCGGGGAGAAAGAAGAAGTAAGAAACAAATGATTGAAAGAATGAGAGATGATAAACAAAGGAACGATAAAACAAAAGAGAAGAATGAATGAAAGCACCAAAAGTAAAAAAAAAAACTGTTCAAATCAATAAATAAAGGAAAAATGACACTTCCAAAGTAGCATAAACAGACACCAGGAACATTCAGACGGTGGTTGTCTCACCCTTTCTGTAGCAGGCAGGTCCAGGATGGGCTCCAGCTGACTCGGGTCCCACCACAAACATGCCTGACCTAACAGGGAGAAATGTATCAGGACATGATGTACACTCTACTTGTTATTGTATTCTCTGTGGCAACCAGAAATGGAAAATGACTTGTTGTTGTTGTTGTTAATGTATAGACCATTGGTTATGTAAACATCATGAATGCATGCACTGATGTTAATGATTAATCTCAAGTCTTGAATCTGAGCTTTCTTATGTAGATTATGTTAAGTCTAAGCTATTTATGAGAACTGATCTTCTAGATGTCGATAGTCTATGCCCTACCCTTTGAGCCACACAATAGTGACCAAAAGTGACAATTCAGACTTGACGACTAACAATTACCGATCCTCAAACAGCATCTAAAGTCAGTCTTGGTTGGGTGAGACTTTTTGGACAGCAGTTTAGCCATTAAAAAGCCACACCACAGTCACAGCTTACTGTACTCGGAGGTCAAAAGGATCAATTTAATAAGCAGCTCAGTGTATTTGAAACAATCAGCTGAGCCAACCGAGCCAAAACGTCTTGTCCGGCACAGAAATGTAACATGTTAAGCAACATCGAACAAAAGATTTATGTGCAATTCTGGAAACAAAATTCTTTACGTTCTTCAGTGCATGTATCACTGTTTGATAGAGAAATGTGAAACTTTGACTTTAATCAAGTATGTATGTGTGTTGTTTATATGCCTTTAAGAGCTGAAACATGAAGTTTGTGTCTCTGTTCTCTAGTGTTGACGTTTCTAACTCTGTGTGTGTGTTTTTCAAAGTGTACCTTCTGTGTGTGTATGCGTAAGCAAGGGCTGATAAGAAAACCTTCTGCCTTGCTGAAGCATTACGTTGCAAAAAGCATACAAAAATACCTTGGATGTGGGAGACCCACCAAGTGGTTATCTGTAGTGCTTTGGCGTCAGAGAACGCTAAGTTCATTCAATATAAACCTTGTGTGATATGTTTAACTTGTTTAACTTGTGCTTCTCTCTCGTCTGTTGCAGTCTGGGAGTGAGCCCGGGGTCTATCGCTCTTATCCTCTCTCTAAGTTGGGGGGAGAGCCCGGGTCTCTCTCTTGTCTGCCAGGACATGATTGAGCCCCACAAGCTTGTTGTTGTTGAATAAAATTATACTTATAGACAACTCTGGAGTCTGAGGTAACTTGAGTGAACTTTCAGCTTACATTGTTATCAGGGCTATTAGCAATTACAGCTGTGGTTGTTTATAAGCTGTGGTTGTTTATAAAGACGCAAAGCTTGTAAAAAAAATAAAAAGCTTTATAAAAAATTGTTGCATAAACGTATGGAACAAGGTTGACTTTAACTGGGAACACTGACGCAATGTTTGCATTTGCTACGCCCAGCGTGCCTAAGGGGCGAAGGGCCTACTGGGAGGGGCTGCTGCGCCGAGGGTGGGAGAGGATTCTAACCTGAAGAAGAGTCGAGAGCCCCCGCCTATACGCACACGCACACACACACACACACACACACACGCACACGCACACACACACACACGCACACGCACACGCACACACACACACACAAGCACACACACCACACACACACACACACACGCACACACAGACACACAAAAACACATACACGCACACACGCACGCAAATCTAACCTGAAGAAGAGTCGAGAGCCCCCGCCCGCAGCCACGGTGTTGATGTCCAGCTGAGGAGCCTGAAGTGTGACGCCTGCGGTGGTCGCCTCAAACACGTGCTCGTACTGGCCAGCG
Source organism: Sprattus sprattus (assembly GCF_963457725.1). NCBI lineage: Eukaryota > Metazoa > Chordata > Actinopteri > Clupeiformes > Clupeidae > Sprattus > Sprattus sprattus. The sequence continues at coordinate 7,364,907 of NC_137915.1, read as the reverse complement.
TAGCGGCTCACGTCCGTGGAGGTGCCTTTGGGAGAAGAGAACAAAAGGAAGATGAAAGGAGAAATGAAGGTGAGGGAAGAGAAGCACCGAATTGGATTTCATGTCTCGTGTTGACCTGGGTTGGTCTTTGAAGGCACGCTCTGCTGTGCACTCTAAAGTCACCCTTTCACGCACACATTGTGCATTGTTGTGTACTGTACAGTATGAAGGACGCTGTGACTGAGCTAACTGAGTGAATGTCAACAAAGCTATCAGCCATGTCTATGCCCTTTCATGAACGCAGTCGTTCAGTAATCCATCAGTCAATCTTTAGTCCTCACTGTGCTTCGTCACAGCTGATTCCCACTTTCCACCTTACCCTCTTCCACAACTCCAGATTTTGTCAGCCTCACCTCCTCACCACGCTTCACACATTTCTCTTCACCTCTACAGTGAGACGGTGGAACGACCCCCACCCCATCCCCATTTCCTTCCCCCCTATTGTCCTCCTCATCTGTTTCTGGAAATAGGAGGTAGTATACTATTCTCCTCAACAAGCTTTTTTAATGTGTTTTGTTTATTTATTTTGTCTGTTTTGTTTTGTTATGGTTTGTTTATTTATTGTTCTTCTGTATTCTGTAGCCTCAGTCATGGCATTGCTGCAAAAGAGCCCTGTGCTCAGTCAATTCTCCCTGAATAAACAATGATGAATGAATACACAATCATCCTCTTAGCCCAACAACACCGTATGCGTCTATCTCTTCTTGCCTGCTTAGCGTTCTCTTATATCCTTACCCCCCATGTCAAAGCCGATGACGGGCTTGTTCTCCGTGGAGCTGTAGGAGGTGACGGCGTAGCCCACCACACCTCCCGCAGGCCCAGACAGCACCGCCCGCGAGCCGCAGAACTGCCCCATGGGAGTCAGCCCACCGTCTGACTGCATGAACAGCACATCCACATCCTGAGTGAAAGAAAGAGAGGGAGAGGGGGAGGGGGAAACGGACATATCGGGGAGAGGAAGAAATGGTGTGAAGGAGGAGGAGAAATACAGAGATGGAGAAAGATGAGCAATATATGTTTAAAGTAAACACTTTGCAAGGCCTGTGAACCTATGCTAAACAATGCACTCTGCTAGATTTACAAACTATTTGAAAAGAATTTCAGGTGGGGACTCAAATATGACATCCAATTTGACCCCTCATCCTGATCAACACTGTACACAAGTCAAAGTCAAACACTTTACCTAATGTAAGTCAAAACATACAAAAAGGCTAAATACTCATGTCCACAAAGACACTCACCTTCAGGCCTCCCTTGAACCCAGAGGTAAAGCCACGCAGATACTGTCGTATTTTGGGTGTGAGGTAGGCATCTGCACAGACTGTGTACCCTCTGGGTACAGCCCGTATCATGGGCATCACCTCACTGGACAGCGACACCTGTGTGAACCCCAGTTTCCGTGCCAACGACCCCACAGCCTTCTCATGAGCAGACCACCTGAGACACATTAAAACAGCCATGGTTGGTTTGGGCTGCATTGGTTGAATTTTGGGACACAACAAATCGATCAACATTCAAACCTCACTGATGTCTCATTTCAAATGTATTTCAGCAATCATGCCAAAAACTAAATTATACACACCATAAAGAAGAAAGGTCACAGTAAAACAAGAATTCACAATGTCTCTGTCACTGAGTAACTATTTTCTATTGACCTTCAAACTGAGTGGTCATTACATTGTATTCACATTTTATAGATTTCGATTTGTATATCCATTCCGTTCTATAGTCACCTATCAGGTGTTTCACCACTCCAACATTCAATGGGCATGTCTTATTTAACAGGTCTGTTCCTACTATCCTGAAAGCCAGATTTATTTGCTGTTCACTGGAGTGCCTTGATAACACCAGGAGTGGCAGAGAGTCACAACCTTCTGAATAGAAAGATACGAGAGGAAAACGACTCTGCTGAGTCCAACAACAAGCACACTGAGATCAAAGAAGGCCAAAACCAAAGCTGCACAAATAAGTGTGTGCAAAAGGTTGAGAATAAGAAAGTGAGGGAAAGTGAGGGAAAGAACGAAAGAAAAAAAGTATGAGAGAGAAAGGAAAAGAAACTGAGACCAGGCTTTCTCCCCTGCTGTTCATGAGCCAAGAAATCCTATGACCTCTGTCCACACTCACTACCCCTATACAGGAGGGAAAATGACTTAGGAAATCTGACACCCATGGCCACTGATGCAAAGCACACTGAATTTCCCTCAAGCAGTGAGATTGTTCGGCTGCACCTATGTTAGACTGCTGTATGGAGAGAGCTCCTTAAGCAGCAGCTAACATATATAAATGTGCAATCCTAATGTACAACACAAGATAAGAAAAAAAACATCACGACTGGTCATTTGCCACTCCTCATTTCCCATACGTCGGGACAGTAATGATCAGTGTATGTGTGCCATTATGTAAACACAGCTGAGGCGAACCCATGCTGAGGCGACCATCATCTCCCACAGCACACAGGGGCCATAACTCCAGCCCTGGAGTTCACATGGAGCTGTAAACACACGGCCACGCTGAGCTTTCAGAGGAATGCGGACTGTTCAATCCCAAAGAAACCTACACTACCCAGCAGCTCTATCTGATTCCATACATTACTCTTTATCGGTTTAGATAATCGATATTTGGTTTAGAATCGATAATCGGTTTAGAATCGATATTCGGTTTAGAATCGATAATCGGTTTAGAATCAAATCGTTGACCTCTGAATCGGAATCGTGAGGTGCCAAGAGATTCCAACCCCTAATGTATTATGCTGAAATGTGATTATGAGAGCTCAGTCTCATCTTTGGCTCAGTCTCATGTGATTATGAGCGCTCAGTCTCATGTGATTATGAGAGCCCAGTCTCATCTCTGGCTCCAAGAACATACGTGTAGGAATGCAGCAGCAGCACAGCCAGGCTGGTGATGCCCCGGGCCAAAACCCTCTTCAGGTCCTTTTCCACCTGCTGTGTGTCCAGCTCACGCCACACCTCCAGACTGTCCCCGGTGCTGCCTGAGAGACAGAAAGATAGAGGGAGTGCAAAGAGAGAAGCAGAAAAGAGGTGAAAAGCAGAAGTAAGAAGTAAGAATAAAGCAAAGTAATGTAATGCCAGGCTTCTGAGCACCAAACAAACGGAACACCAAAGCAGTACATGTGGATTCAAAGATCCTGCAGGGGCAGACCAGAGAAATGGTGCCATCAGCGTTCAGCTGATGGCTTCATTCCATCGTCTATCGCAACAGTCAAGTGTTTCAAACCACTAATCCTTCTGTGGTTTGAAACCAGGAGCCAACATTGCCCCATATATTGACATAGGCCACAGGCAATGAGTACCAAGGCTGAACTGAGTATTCAGTGTTGCATTTTAAAAGGATTTGTTTGAGTAAGATCATTCGAAACGTTTGGCAGAAGTCTGCCATTCAAGTTCATGGAGTGCTATGACTTACCAGTGACGGTACGTTTCGACTCCTTCCTGGGCAGCTGGCAGCCATCTTGCTTCAGGACCACACGCTCATCCACCTCAATCACCTCTTCATACAGCACCTCCGGCATAGACACCTCCTACAGAACATTTGACAGAAACAGGTTCATTAACCACACAGGCTTTACGTTACAGGTTTGTTTGGTAACTTTTTTTAAGAACCGTAACATCAATACATCATACAGTAATACCGATTTTCCTCAAAGATAAACCAGGTCTAATTTGTGAATGAATTTCGTGAATGAGTTACACATGCCCTCCAACCAAATTAGTAATGTTGCAATAGTGCTCTTGAAGAATAAGGATTTTATCTGTAATCTTTGGGCTCGCCTACTTATTCATTGACTGAAAAGGTAAATGACATTCTTATCTGAGGTTACAAGAGATAATAACAGGCCAGAGCCATAACACAAAAGAAGGAACAAGAGGTGAGTGGCAACATTGGGGGACACTCAAGCTGAGTGTGCAGGATATCATGTTTGCTAACCACTGCACTGGCAAGAGAACAAAGATTTTCACTATTAGATGAGGTAGTCAATGAGGTAAGAGAATAGTATCCACGTTGACCCATGGAAATGTCTTAGTCCTGAATGTTAACGTTTTCATAGCCTTTTCTGAGTAACTAGATCTAAATTCAAAATAAATATATCAGTCTGACACAACATCCCCATCACACCTTCACACACTCTGCATGTGTGTGTGTGGACTGGCAGGATTTGTCTGACCGGCCTGCATTCATTTCCTTTACGAGAAAAGCCTTGGGCAAACCAGTAGTGACATGTTTAATATCCACTTAGCCTAATTCATACATGTTCATAACGGTAAATAATCTTTGAGTGTGTGTGTGTGTGTGTGTGTGTGTGAGAGAGAGAACGAGAGAAGAGAGAGAGATAGAGAGCTAGAGAGAGAGAGAGAAAGGGATCAGGAAACACAGATGGATCTGGGTTTGATTTACTAATGTAAGCGACTGGGCTCTCAGCAGGATGATCTATCCAGCAGTGTGTCCACAGAGTACACACACAGAGTACACACACGGAGACACACACAGACTACACACACAGAGACACACAGTGGGACTGTAACTAATACTTAGTAACAGAAAAGGAGAACAGTAAAAGCTCAATCCAGATTGAGGCATCTACTTACAACCCCTTCAGCATAACAATGTACAGTGAGTGCAGCTTAAGTTACATGAATGCGAAACCATTTGAAAACAAAGGAGAAACATTGTTTTCAAAATACTCCGTCGTGTGGACAGGATCTGAGACATTCACATGTTACATTTCATTTCATTAATCACTTGAACTGAAGCTGAAATATTTTATCAGTAAATATTTTCTATAATTAATTTTCTTTAAACTATTATAAAAACATGTACAGTACTAGTACACCCTGGCATTCAATGTTTTACTCCTAGACACCTCAGTTTCAACTACCTACAATGGATCCAAATCTGTGCTGGTAAAGATTAAGAAAATAAACGTCATTCATACACAGCATGTATTAATGACCAACTTGGAATGTGCTCTCTGAAAACGGCCAGTGTGTGAGTGACAAGTAATCATTGCCACACGCTTCTGTGCTACTGTAAAGTGGATTTACATTAGTTTGAGGGGCAAGTCTTAAGTTTATTCCCGCGGACACGGGTAAAAGTAGGTCCGTGCACGGTGTGTATTTCATCACGGATGGTCTGCGTGGTACCAGAATTTGATGTCGCCATGCACTTGTGCAAGTTGATGGTGCATGCAAGTGCATGAAAGTTTAAAGCACTGGCTCAGGGTCAAGACATTTTTTTATTCATTAATGGTATTAATTCATTTGGCAGATGCATTTACCCAAAGTGACATACAGTACAGAGGCACATTTTCATAAGTATTTTTGCTCCCTGGGAATGCAACTATTGGAGAACTGCTGATAAAATGAGAGTTTGGTTGACTTGAGCACTGGCGACTCTAGACCAAACTCTGAGTCGGTTTAGTCACTCGACTACAACACTGAAAGCCAGCAAAAGCATTTTAAGGTAGGTCGAAAAAACTATACACCTATAACAAATAACAGTCTTTGCTGTAGATTGACATGGCGTAGAGATATTATTTCAAACGCTGTGATTGAGCTTGTGCACTGAGAGACATGTCTGCATCAGCAGAACTAGTATACTTTGGAGACACACATGCGCCTGTGCGCATCCGCATTGTGCAAACTCAGACGGTTTGGAGTACACTTAGGCCGTTAGTGTCAGTATCAGTCTCCAGGGGTTACCATACAATGGGACCATAGAAGGAGAGGACGCTTTTATTCAGACAAAAAGTCTCTTTTTGTTCTCCACTGTGGGCTGGCAGATGAGCTCAGTTTTGGCAGCTCTTAACGGTTGTGCCACTATCCTCTTCTCACCCCCCTTGCTCCATTTTACCCCTCCCTCCCTCCCTGATTTGGCACGCCTGTAACTCACCAGATCAAACAATCCTGGCCGGGCCTGTGTGCCGATGTGCAGAAGATCCCGGAAGCCCCGCGTCACCAGCAGAGCCGTCCTCTCCCCCTGCCTTTCCAGCAGCGCATTGGTCGCCACTGTAGTTCCCATCCTGATCCAACCAATCAGGGAGGTATCGACAGGCTGGTCCCTGGGAAAATCCCGCCCTGTCGCCTGTTAAATAATGAGGCAGCAAAGTGTCAGAGAGTGTGTGGGGGGGGGGGGAGGCGGTTAAGAGGATAAGCGCAAGCATGGGCACACATATAATCTCTCTCTCCCTCTCTCTGTCTCACACACACACACACACACGTCACAAACAGACGACAACCCCACCACACCACCACCTTTTCTGAATGACTACTGCCATGATCTGTTCTCTGATGCTTACCTGTCAAAATTCATCTTAGGTCGGCCGTTCACCAATTTCCCTTCAGTTTTTAGTCTGTCAATCACTCCCCTCACTAAGTATTCACCAGCATTTCATCTTTTCTACCTCACACACCCGTTGTACTTTTTACACCTCCACACCTTTGATCCCTCGCTCCATGCTCACCTGTTCTAGGACTCGGCGGATACCTTCGGTTGGGGCATCTTTGTAGTTCTGCGGGTCGTGAGACAGTAGTTTAAGGACCCTCTCCCTTCCGTCTGGCAAATGAGCAAATACATCTGTGAATGTGCCTCCACGGTCGATGGCAAAATCAAACTTCCCATGAGTCTCAGCCATCTCAGGAGGGGCAACTGTGCAAGAGGGTGCAGGACAAGGGGAATAGGTTGCCAAACTTTCGGAATCCTTGTTTGGGCTGGATCTACAGATATGAAAAGGTGTATCAAAAAACACAATTTCAGTTGCTGCTCTGTAAAAAAAAAAAAAAAAAAAAGGCCATTACATCAATAGACTCCCTACCATAAGGCAGCAAAACAAACAATGCATTAAACTTTGGACATTTAAACATAGCTGTACATCTCTTAACCTCTCCATTTGCACAGGATACACTATAAAAAACCCTCACAGAAACATACACAGAAAGCAGCACATTGCGGTACCTTGATGGTTATGTAAATCAGTACCCTATAAGCTCGGTTCTGACCCGTTTCATTCAGATTTTATGAATAGAAATGTAAGTGAATATCAAGCTGGTGCTCACTGCCACCTGACTTACTGAGACTACACTAGTGCTATTGCAGTTTATAGTTTACGGTCTCATTAAATCCCTTTGCTCGATGTCAGAGTGACCTAGTTACAGTCGGAGTCAAATTAAATCAATCTGAGTATCCGACTAGGCTGCGATGGACACAATCGATTACTAAAGCAAGAGCTGTTCAATTGGGGAGCACCTCGTGAATTGCCTTACGTATCGTTACAAACACGGCAAGCTATTAAGCAGTATTTCCAATCACCGACAGAACCTTGAAGCTGCCAGGGTCGATCTCCAATGTTTCATGCAAAAACACGTCTCTCAATCTCAAAAAACATCTAAACACAACTGATTACTTACATTGTAGTAACCTGCACCGCTTGAGCACGCTATAGTTGAACCTCACGTCTGAAAAGCGCGGCCGTCCACACACCCAGCCCTGAAGGACCATGTACTCCAATTTGCTGAAAACCTTACTCCACCCCCCTACTTGGTGGGCGGTTCCTGACATGTGTTCGAGATATTTTAAATATCTGCTCTATGAAAAGGGACTACTAAATCAACAACAAATGAATAACACACCGTTTTTAGAGTGGCAGTAACAGTTTATTGCATTTTTACGTGAATACAGTCTGGTAAATGTTGAAGATATTTAAATAGATGCATATATTATTAAATGAAATATAAAGTTAGCCGCCACCAATACACCACACTGACCTGTAAATATTAAGGCACGCTGGTAAAGTTATAAGTCAGCCCTGAGGAACTCATTTAAAGCCTGACTGTACGCAAACAAACCTGATCCTTTCATGGCAAACTCTTTGATTTTATTCAAACAGGCTTTCGTAATACACAGGGCAAAACAGTCAGTCATTCACACACACACAACACTCATTCACTCGCTGCATACTAGTTCACTGAAAAAAAGCAACCTTTAAGATTAGGTCTAAAAACAAGTTGAAGGACCATTGAACAGTCTGGACTACAACAGTGCTCCACATGCTTAATGACGAAAGCTCCTCTGTCTGTCAGAAAAAAGTGTGGACACATGAGAAGACTTTTCGATTGAAAATGAATTAAGTTACTTTGTTGATTAAAAAACCCAGGGGTGCAACCATGTGTGCATAATGGAGGCATGCATCTCTGGGTGAGTTTGTTGTGCAATGTGCTGCCTTAAAAACCCAAGCTCATAGCAGGGGTTAGCAAGGACACTTATTGTAACAGATCAGTAACGACATGGCTCTTTTTAGAAGAATTAACAGATGAATACAGCAGAGATATGGCTGCAGAAGGGCAGTCAGTACAGTCTTCATGTATACAACATCTGTCTGGTTTTGGTAGTAATACTAATTGTGAACTTTGGCTTATCCCAGTGGCATGACACTCAGTGGCAGTTCTGACACTTGGGATGGCAGCGTTGTTTAGCGTTGCAGCGGCATCCTCCACTGGTGTCCCCAGGGCCCTAGAGAGACATCATTCACGGAGGTTAGTTGTATAGGCACATAAGACATTTTTCACATTCTTCAAGGCTTTTAAAATATTTACAGATTACACTTCTCCCTCCTTACTGATGTTTTGTTCTTCTTGTCTTGTGTGTCTATTTCTTTTTTTAAACTACTTTTTCCCTACCCAGGTTACCAGGGATACCTTGGCA
>NC_137915.1:7266000-7353500 GCF_963457725.1 Sprattus sprattus | reverse complement strand
ATAATGGATGTCAGAGCTTTCTTTATTTACTGCATACTTTATATACTGCATACTTTTCCCAAATCTCATCTAAAATTTAAATGGATGGGACTCAAGTCACAACACTGTGGAAGTAAAAAAAAAAAAAAACGTCACAGTTCTTTTTTATCTTTTTTTTTTTTAAACTTTCGATTTGTACAATAATATGTAACACTCAACACTCCCCTAATCCCGGTCTATATACACACATTTACAGTCTCTATACACTAATCAACACTTCCATAAAAAATGAAATCCAGCTTTGAGAGCTATACAGATCGCTTCTAAAGCCACCCAAAGGTTAACGGTAGTGTCTGTCTGAGCTCTCGAAAATGTCCAACAGCGAAGTTGAGTCAACGGAGGTCAACGGCAGGACCCGTAATGTCTGAATAGCAAATTGAGCACCTTGAGGTTGTCTATGTAAGAGTTGCAGTAATCCTGTTGAGTTGTAAAAGTGGTTGGTTGCTGTGTACAGTATGTTTGTCCGTATAATGTGTGATTCTGTGAGTAGTCCTAGTGGAGCAGTATCGAGTCGTGTGTGTGTGTGTTTGTGTGTGTGTGTGTGCGTGCGTGTGTGCGTCAGTAGTCCTGGTCGAGGTTGGGCAGTAGTGGGTTGTTGGGTTCAGCAGCGGCCCTGAGCTCCTCTCTTCTCCCTTTCTCCTTTAAAAGACAAAGAGACAAAAGAGAAGAGAGTCAGCCTGTGGAACCCACTCCCCCCACCACTGCTAAACCCCACAACAACAAACAGCCTGATCTCTCCGCCTATCACGCCCAACACTGGCCTCTGATGGTGTCCATGTTGAATGGCCTGTGTTTACCAATACTATTCTATACTATAAACGGGCTATAATCAAGTTTCAGATATCACAGAGGGATCACTGGGCCAACCTCACATAAGGATGCAGGACGCAGCATGCACGGATTATAGTAAATGCTGACAATACAATGATTGAGGGAAGGAGCAGAACCTATTACTTTTGGGGTTCAGTGTGTGTGTGTGTGTGTGTGTGTGTGTTTTTTTGTGTGTGTGTCTGTCTGTGTGCGTGTGTGTGTGTGTTTCTGTGTATCTCTGTGTGTGTGTGTGTGTGTGTCTGTCTGTGTGTGTTTCTGTTTGTCTGTGTGTGTGTGTGTGTCCAACCTGTTGGTATTGTCTGACAGCCTCTTTCTCCTGCTGGATGCGGCGGAGCTCCACAGGGTCTGGCCTGTAGCCCCCAGGGATGGTGTAGCTCTCTGGCCGGTCAGTGCTGCAGATCTCACAGCCGGGACGGGTGGGCTTATTAATGAACGTGCATGAGGGACAGGCCCAGCCCACCTACACACAGAGACGTGAGTAAACATAGATTTAGACCAATCACATGGAGTTTAGGGTGGGGGTCATGCATCTGAGTATGGTGTAATGATATACAGGTATGACAGCTCCCCATTCTAAAGAGATCTGGAATACCATATACTGTTAATGGTAAGATACACCAGAGGAGTACAACCTGTTCCTATGGAACAAAATATGAATCCATATTTGCACTGCTGAACTACTGAAAGTGCTTTCAATGTGGCGATCATTTGGTATTTTTTCTTTGCAAACTGACTGAAACATGTGGAGAGTATTGTGGGTACCTGCGTGTTGTTTTTGTTGGACACGAGGGCATCATTCAGCTGTGGCATCTCCAGGTTGATGAGGTCCCGGATCTCACCAATGCCTAATCTCTCTGTATTTGCTGCTGTGCTACCTACAAGATCAACAAAGACAAGAAATTGAGAAATCGATACAACCCCTCCTGAATAGCAGAATAGCAGAAACTAAGTCTGATTTGAGTGATCTAATTAAACATCACTTCTGCCAAAATGGTGTTCTTATGTTAATTATAGGAAGGTCCACAACCAGACGTCGCTTTAACACCTACACAATGGATCAGGTTCTAAAAGCATGTATGTGTTTGAGAATAAACAAGTTGAGGTTCATTCTTTGCCGGTTAATGTGAAAGACTTTCTTTTGTGCAAGAGGGGCAGTAAAGCGGACCCCAGGCACGTACAAACAGTACTGGCAAATGAGGCAGTGCACAGGATTGGAGATTGCTGGCTGATGTCGGAAGGCAACTTCAAGTTCCACAATGCACTGTTGTGACTGCTATGAAACCAGACGTAGTCTTGCATCTTTTCCTGTGTATCACTAAATTGAAGGTGAGGGCCTTGAACTCCATGTAACAACTCATCATGGGTTTGCTTCAGATGTAAAGGCATTGTACCAAACTAAGTTACATCAGAAGACATGCTTGGCCTGACTCTGTACGAGTGCATACCCCTCAAGTCTGTGTTACATTAACACACATTCCATTGCACATCCACATTGCACTCCTGTTTTGCATTTTGCATTCTACCTTCCACTATACTTCTTTATATACATTGTTTATATATTTGTATCGTATATTTTGTGTTTTACTTTTCTTATGTGTGGTACTTATTGAGTTTTTATGTTATGTGTAGTACTTATTGTGCTTTTATGCTTACTGTATGCACCTATACACCAGAGCAAATTCCAGGTAGGTGTAAACCTACTTGGCAATAAATACAATTCTGATTCTGATTCTGATAAGCCGCACCTGTGCTGTTATGGGCCAGCCTGGAGGGCAGAGTGCTGTAGCCCCTCCAGGGCTGTGAGGTGGGCCCATTGCTGGGCGAGGCTGAGGGAGCGGGCGGGAGGGGCATGGGTATGAGGGACGTGGCTGCGGAGAGCAGGGTGCTCTCCTGGTCCTGTTGACACTGCTGCCGGCTCAGGTGGGTCTGCTGGGCCGAGAGCAGGTACAGGAAAGCCGTGTCGCCGTGGCGACGCACACCGTAGGAGGCCAACGAGCGCTGCTCGGCACACAGGCACTGGCTGATCACCCAGCGCTGCACACGTGGGTGGAAACCGTACTCTACAAACACCTGGGAGAATAGAATAGAATAGAAAAGAATAGAATAGAAAAGCCTTTATTGTCATTGTATTTGCATACAACTAAATGTTCGAGTGCTTCTCCTATTGGTGCGACGAGGGACAACATATAACACAACAACATAAATAAAACACAACAATATTACAACTATCTAAAAACAGTAGGAATGGCTTAAATATATATATATATAGAGAGTGGGTGAAATGTGGTGACTGAGGGATACCAAAAGGGGCACCAAAGAAAGTTAACACTAGTATAGAGGCATGACACTTCAACATAATTCATCTTCATTGCGATACTAAGAAAGATGAAAGTCCCTTTCTGACCTGTTGTTTGAGAGCAGCAATAGTGGTGTGGGGGAAGACTTTCACTGTGACGCAGCAGGAAGAGGAGGCATCCTCCACAACAACTGCCAGGCTAAAGAATACAAACACAACATTCTTAAACTGGAAAACAACTGCTGTGTGTTTGTTTACATTCATCATGGAAGGGTGTGTGTGCCCATGAGAGTAGATTCTCCTTACTTTATCTCAGCATCTTCATAATTCTTCTCAGAGGGCTGGATTCTCAGTGCCATCTGCTTGCGAGCCAGAGACGCGGCACATACTGAGGCTGCCTGAGGATCACCAGCCTCTATGGCACGGGACAACTCCACACACATCTCCTCTAAAGAGAGACAGAGAGAAAGACAGCGTGGTTATGAAGCCAGGCGGCGGTCGTCACAAAGCAAGCACGCACAGATTCCCATGGTCAAACATTCTGTATACTACAGTTGGTATTTACTTGATGGCATGTGACACAGATTGCTGAGAGATGTGTGTAAGTGAGAGAGAGTAACTGTAAGAGAGAACAGTGAGTGTGAATGAGAACGCTAGTACCTGTGCTGGGCAAGGAGGTAGAGGTTGGGTTGGGTTCCAGAGGGTCAGGAGCCAGTTGTCCATCACTTTGAGGTGTGCCATCTGCCACTAATGGAAGAGCAAGGTAAAGTGTGGTTAGCATTTAGTAGGGGGAAAAGCAGAGGGACTATGGGAACATAAAATGGTCATTTGGGGGGTGGGGGGAAAGCTGACTGCTGCGATAACTGTAGGAAAAAAAGTGGACAAAAACCTTAAAGACACGGACGAGTGAAAAAACTAACAGAGAAAACAACACTAGCGAGCCACGAGACAACTAAAAACTATAGATTTGAGGTATTAAAGGGATACTCCGCTGGGGAAAAAATACATGAAGGACTGATTGAAAGGCTTTGTTTTAAGAATTAAGCAAAGGACATGGGACATGATTAGGAACTGACCTCGATGTGCCTCCCTAAGTGATGACATCACAACCGTAGCCCACTCCTGTGCCTCTCGCTCACAGCGAAAGTTAAATGTGATGCGGTCATGGGGGGGTGTCGCAAGGCTCAGCTCATGACATCGTGGCGACTTCACCTCGTAGCAGACGGCCCGGAGGTCAAACTCTGCAATGGTCTGGGTGAAAGAAAAGGAAATATTGAACTCCTTTTTTTTGTTTTTTTTATTTTTTTTTTAGGCTTTTTCATGCCTTTAATTGATAGGTTAGTGAAGAGTGGGACAGGAAATGAGAGGGAGAAAAGGTGGGGAATGGACTGGAGAAATTACATCAGGCCGGATTTGAACCCGTGTCCTCCGTGGGCGACAAGCTGAAACGCTAACAAAATGCCTAAAGCTAGCTAAAAACATTCAATTTCACTATATCAAAGGATTGTGTTAGCACCTTATTAGTACTAGAGAGGAAAAGGTATATTGATCAGCTCAATATTGTCAGTCTATCTCTACACTCTTTCAACAATGTAAAATGATCATTCTTTGGATTCCCATTGCCCACAACTATTTTGTTAGTGGATGGGTTCAAGTTGTGTACCACCATAAACCAGCCAACTCAGACTGCACAGTTTTGAAGGATGATGTGAAGCCATCCTAGAGAGTCTAGTGGAGGAGATCTTGTTTGCGATAGTTGTTTACCTAATTCCAAGGGGCCACTTTGTCTTTGTTAGCTAGCTAGGACTGCCACCACCACCAAGCTTAACCTGGGAAGGGTCTTCTACATACGTGGTTTAGTGACAAACCTAGGTAAGTTAACTCATAGTAAGTGATGGACCTCCTAATATAAAGCCCTATGGCTTCCCTCTCCTAGCTAAACAAAGCCACAGGGCTCTTCGTCTCTAGGAGGTTTCCCACTTTCTCTGAGCCTACTTACCCAGGTGTGCCACTAAACCACGTCTTTCCCCCCTAGAGGTCTAGTTTAACAGATAGTTGGCACTAAATCTCCTTTAAGGTTCAGTTCTTCGGTTTGGCAGCTTATAAAAAGTTAGCTCTGGGTTCTTCACTTAGTTTGTAGTGCATACCACCATACTGCATTTTACAATTATTTGCTGCCAAACGAAAGAGACAAGAAGGAACCTTCATGCAATACAGTTGGTACTGGATTTCGTTGTCAGTACTTGTACTCTGTGCAATGACAGTTGAATCTAATTTAAACGTATCTAATACAGCATTATCAACATGCAATACAAGTTTTCCCCTCTGGTGTGGGCGGGACTAAATTGCATTCTGTCTCTATCTAACCTTTGGTCAACTATTTGTGTGGCCCCAGTTGCCTAATTGTATTCCAAGACCCTGCATGTAAGTCTTAAGTCAAAACGATATGCTACCTACACCGTCGGTTACATTATACTACACTAACCTGCCTTGGTAACACTGATAATAATAATAACAACACGTGACTTGTAACTGTACACTTCACGGCATTCTCGATTTTAACATACAAGCCAGTTTACATTATCAATCGTTAGCTGAAGTACAGCTTTATTGATAACAAGCCTACACATTTGACATGTGGAAAAATACGTCAATCAGTCTTTGTAACCATTTTGAATCCCGAAACATGATCTCAGCGGTTTGATTTATACTTACAACACTTCGACCAGTGGTTCCGCTAGCGTCCCTTAACGTCAAGCGGAATTCCCCTGCTTTCCCCGGATCCATGCTAAGTTGAAGCCTAAGAGACTCATCTCCTGCCCCTGGAAGACAGAGCGGTCGTATACCAGAGTGGCATACTGATACCCGCACCGACATCAACACAGTGTTACAGCCGGATTGTGAGGCTCCATAGCCGGGAAGAGAGGTGGAGGCAGTTGGTGTTTGGGTGTGAGTCCACCCGCCTGAGCTCAGCGACATTTCGCTGATGTCTTCAGGCGGGGTTTGCGGCCAAAAGACACACCGTTCCCTGTATGGTTTCCGTCTTGGTGCTGCCACACACAATTTGCCGAATATTTAGTTAAAGCCCCCTTGTAAAATTCCCAGTTTCAACATTATGCATAGACACAACTTGCTAGCTTCATGCTAACAACAACGTAGTCAGAACAGGAAGCGTGTACGCGGTATAAACTCTCCTGTGAAACGTTGCGCCTCCGACGTTGGATCCGTGTGTTTGAACTGTGCAAAAGAGCACTGTCCGCTGTCAGAGGCAACAGCGAGGGGATGTCCAACTTCATTTTGCCACAGAGTGTCTGATGAGTCATCATGAGATCAGCGATTAAAAAGTGACTGGATTGTATTTCATCTTTCCACATCTTTATTCTTCTTAAGTGTAAATATAGACAATGACACTTTAGCAGCTATTGCGAATACTTCTCTATTTTCGAAAAGTGCGATCTGCAACCCTTCCCACAAATGATATAGTGAATATATGGCAGTAGACTCATTCATTATTTACATTAGATTAGAGTGGAGTAGCTATGTGGCTATGGCTAAATTCAGACAGCAGGCGAAAATGGCCCAAATCTGATTCTTTCGCTCATATCTGTTTCAGGTCTGTTTTTATGACAATGTGAACAGCATAAATCACATGTAATCGGATCTTTTCCATTCTGATTTTGGCTTCTTCATTAGGTGGTTTAATCAGATATAAATCAGATACATATTTTTGCAATCGGAATTCATGAATGCGACTTGCACGTAAATCTCTATCGACATTCGTCACAATTCGGAGTTAAGACACACCAAAGATTTTCCCAAAGTGAAAATGGAAGATGACAGCGAAGGTCATAGTTGTTATTAAGTGCATGTGGGTCAGCTCAGAACCATTACCAGCTCACACTGTACTCTGATTTTGGCCACATTTAAATGATAATGTGAACATATAGAGGTAGGCCTACCGCATAGACAAGAGACATACTGGTACATAGAAGGTATGGGCAAAAATTAAAGATACATTGTGTAATTTTTAGTGGCATCTAGTGGTGAGGTTGTTGAACTGCAGCCCGCTGAATACCCTTCCCTTTAGTGTACGAGTGCCTTAAAGGCACCCAGTGCAACTTTCGAGGCTTAAAAATAAACATTCAATTTCTAGTCTTTTTTACACGTAGTAAGTTTCAAAAACTCCATACGATTACATATCGACATTCAAGGAGCAAAGATAAGACGTCGTTGTGTGGTGAGAACTGATAGAAAATCGATAACAACAACAATCGCCGCCATTTTCTTTATTTTTTGTAACCTACAATAAATAAAGCAGGATTCCAGTCAATGGAAAAATGGCCTCTCCCCACCTGTGATTGTTGTTGTTTACGATTTTCTATCAGTTCTCACCACACAACGACGTCTCATCTTTGCTCCTTGAATCTCGATATGTGTTATGGAGTTATTGAAGCTTACTACGTGTAAAAAAGACTAGAAATTGAATGTTTATTTTTCATTGAAAGTTGCACTGGGTGACTTTAAAAATCGGACATTTGGATCAAAAGTTACGTGCCTAAATGTACCATGAGAGGTTGAGTACAGTTACCATTTGAGTTGACTAATGTTACATAACCAGCAAAGTTCATGCAAATTCAAACTCATTTGGTCTTGATACCATCTCCCTTTGTTCATTTGAAGTTTACAATTTTAATTCTACACAGTTACGCAATGGAAGACTAGGCCTACATATCTGTTGTTTGTTTGGGCTACCTGGATATCAGTACCCACTTACTGTTATCACTGGGGGTTTGTGCGTAGTGTATCCTAATGAAGAAGCCACTGAAATTGCATGGAATAGTGGTGGCCTCTTCAGACTAAAAGCAGTGAAAACAAGGCAACTTTATCTTTCGCAAGTGATTTATTTGGACAGCATTGGGGATGACCAGACCCCTATACTTTTTATATTTCAGTTCATGAAGAGACATTGAGTATCCGTATGAAGTATAACTTTAATAGGATTTCAGTCCCTGAACAGGTTACGCTGGACTGCAACAGATAAAATGAGTATTAAACTTAAAATAAATTGTCCAAAATGTAACCACTGGGAATTGTTTTTAATGTTATTGATGTGGTTGTCATTTATCTTTGTGCAAAGGTTCGTAACGGTTGGATGACAGGAAGTATTGGTGGCTATTTAATGTTTTCAGTTTACACATCACACATTTTACAGCAGATTTTCTTCAAACTTTGCTAATTCTTCTGGATAGGCTGCACCAAATTTAACAAATGACCCTTATTTTAAAGACAATTAACTGTAAAAACTCACCTTACAATGTTTACATGGTAATCTTTATGTAACATATTACATAAAATTGACATAAATGTATAGCCTAAGTGAGATAGATTTTATTAAAAAAACAGGTAGACCCTTTAACCTCGTAATGTCACAGTATTTAATATGAAGGTAATATAAAACATTATTAATAGGTCCTTTAGACAAGAAAGTGAAATATTTGGAAAATTAACATTAGTTCTAAAGACCATCTTGAGGGTTAGGAACTGTCATGGGTGTTATTGGTGCTGATGGGGAAATTGTGGTATGTGGTAATATCCTGTGCTTCAGCTGGTCTGACGTCCTTTGGCTCCATTACTGAAGTGTTTTCTTAAGGTCTTTCTGTTGTTTTTGAAAAATGACAGTAACAAATACAATGAATGGATTTGTGCTGAAAGTGTAATGGCTTTGTTGAAACTGAAGTGTCGAAGAAGGTGATGGAGTTCAACAGTGTGATGGATTGCTGTGTCACAGGCACTTGGCATCAGCTGAACTCAAAGGGCATTCAACCCCCTTAGCCCTCAAGACAGTCTTCATGTGCGTGTGGACAGCCGAAAAACTGAGCTGTGTTAAAACATTGATGACACGGCCCACCTCACGTGTGGCTGTTTTTGTTTTCAACTCGCACTAGAAGAGCGGTGGCATAACAATGGCGGAGTGTCAAGCTGAGTTTGTGCTGCAGGCCCTGCATGGTTTATTATTTGCTCTTGCGCCCAAATCTAGAATTGCTCTCTCACTATCTAATTTATCGAACGCTAACTCTATCTAATTGCTCTATATCTCTATCTAATTGCTCTATATCTCTATCTAATTGCTCTATATCTCTATCTAATTTATCTAACGCTAACTCTATCTAATTGCTCTATCACTATCTCTATCTAATTGATATATCAACCTTGGTCCAAAATACATTCAGCTTCCTTTCACTGAGCCTGAGGCAGAGGAATTAGTTTCAGGAAGGGTTAACATCCCCATAATGTCCAAGCCATGTGTGTTCATTGTTGATATAAATTGTGGTGTTTGTTACTCAAATTGGTCACATGAGAAGTGTTGAGTGTGGGTTGTGGAAACAAACAAATTGAAATGACTGCAACCACTTGTTCCTAACCTTTTTTACTGGGGGGAAATCTTTTTCAAATGTTAATATGCAATATCACGGTATATTGCAGATTAGACATTCACTGTTTTTTTAAATACAATAAACTTTATAAAGGAAAAATAGCAGCACAATGTGTCAGTGAAGTACAACGTATATATTATTACGACTGATGGAATGCCTCTTGTCCATTTACTATTTTTTACTAAAGTAAAGAATCTCAATTATTCTTCGACCACTGCTATTATAACAGAACAACTAATGCATTAACAATAAGGTAACTGCTCATGTTTTAACGCGAGTTCCCAATGCTGTTGCATTTACCTTGAAGGAGTTCACAGAAAATGACTAACTGCAATTAAACAGTATCAGACCTCCAATAAAGTCCAAGTTGCCTTTGTTTTTATCGCTCAAACATTTCATCAGATTCAAACCCCGAATATCCTGTGCTTCAGCTATACTACTTTTCAGTGGGGTACTGTCCTTTTGGAGTGCACTCCTCCCTGCAAACAGCAGCCTCATCACGGAGGACAGACTGGAGACTGCAGCAGCACAGGCAAAAAGAACATGAGAATGGAGTATCCTGTGTATAGTGTCCTCAGTGCCAGTGCCGCTTTAAAGGCACATTACATAATACAGTAAAAAGTATTTTGTTGTTTTTGTAGGTAGCTAGATTTACTAAGGACAAACGTCCTCAATTCAGTTTGTATGGCATATTGTCATGTGGAGGACATTCCCACTGTCAGGACAGGCTAGTTTTAGAATACAATTCCTGATTGTTTCTTTAAAGTAACACTATGCAACAATTTGACACTTTTTGAGGTATGGTTTTATTAAGGCTATACATACTGTATGTCTATGTGTTTAAAGGCACCCAGTGCAACTTTATGTAAACATTCAATGAAACATAAACATTCAATTTCTAGTCTGTTTTACACGTAGTTAGTTTCAATAACTCCATACCATTACATATCGACATTCAAGGAGCAAAGATGAGACGTCGTTGTGTGGTGAGAACTGATAGAACATCGTAAACAACAACAATCGCCGGTGGGGAGAAGCCATTTTTCCATTGACTGGAAGCCTGCTTTATTTATTGTAGGTTAAAAAAAATAAAGAAAATGGCGGCGATTGTTGTTGTTATCGATTTTCTATCAGTTCTCACCACACAACGACGTCTCATCTTTGCTGCTTGAATGTTGGTATGTAATGGTATGGAGTTATTGAAACGTACTACGTGTAAAAAAGACTAGAAATTGAATGTTTATTTTTAAGCCTCGAAAGTTGCACTGGGTGCCTTTAAAGGGTTAAGGACATCTCTGACAATAAAAACTACAAACTTCCGGTCGACTTCCACACTCCATACGTATTTAAAGTGTATAGATTGACATACGTAGCAGCCAATGGCGATATCTGTTTTCGTTTCTATTCCGTTCAGAGGGAGTGGTCTCTCACAATGGAAATTTGTGCGATTAACATTTAGTGGGCGGGGTATGATCAGATCAAGACTCAGCTCTGCTTAATCGCCATTTCCAAACGCTCACTAGCTACAAATAGAAGGTAGAACTAGAGGGTTTAAGCTATCGTTACAAAACAGATTAAGGACCAATCGACCAAGTTGCCGTATTTAACTGCGACTGTGATATTTTTCAGGACCTTAATATCTCTGTCAAACGCAAATCGGGGATGCTGCAGTTGGAGCCTCGGAGCCACAAACGATCGTTGGATTTAATGTCGCATATAATCTCTAAAAGCAGTTTTTCTATAAAGGGGGGCGCAAGCAGTATACATCAATTTCGACCGAGTCATTTTGCAAGATGCTGAATTTTAAAATAGCTATTTTAAATTGATAACATTTGCGCGACCTGCATTAGCTCGGAGTAACCTATCCTAACCAAGGCTGGCTAGCTAGAAACGAAAACAACAGGGCCATATCAGCTGTTTGTCTCAGAACTTGCAAAATACCATAGATTGTAGCCTATTGCTACAGTAACTTACCACTCGTTTGTTTTCGTACACAAATTTTCGGTGGAATATCCTTGCGGAGAGCAATAGCAGAGGTAAGATATTGATACTCTGTCTTATCTTGACTATCGATTGGATAAATGGCTCACAAGCAACACAAAACTCTTAACACCAAATATATAACTTAGCTATCTGACGTTAAGTGTGTTCAATAGTGTTGTTTGTTTAAAGGGCTTCGTACAGTTAGTTCACCAGCAGTGGAGTGTTTGCAAATAAAACTGGTCTGTTTTAACAAGGAAATCGTACAGATCACCGTAGGCTATGACCTAGCTATGAAGACCAAAGCAAAATTAGTGGGGGAGGGGATAACGAACCGACATACAGGATTGTTCTTTTAAAAATGTGTTGCCACTGATTTCGGGGTATATGAACCCATTTGAAACCTTGGGTAAACTTCTGTATGCTTCTTAGGTCAAAAAGACATTTCGTTGACAACTTTTGAGTTCGCCATGAACTACAAGGAAAAATATGATCTGTGATCGTAAGACGACAGATTTACGTCGACACTAATGTGGGCCGTGTAAGTTCACGGTCCACCTCGTCATGAGCAGACCTTGAACTATTTAATAGTGAATAAACAACAAGTTGCATGCAGCTCACTACAAGTAAAAGTTGGATATAGCTTGTACTATTACAATTTGCAGCTGGTTGTTTGACTATTTTGGGTTATGCACACCTTAAGAGTTGACGTTTCTCTCCCCTCTCTATGTCTCTCTCAACATTAGATGAAGCTGTTGGAAAACTCCAGTTTTGAAGCCCTGGGCTCTCAGCTGTGTGTTGAAACCGGAGACTCGCACATCCTTGGCAGGTACTGGCATATAGTCTGGCATTTGCCACCATTGCAGTACACTTATCCTCTACAGATCATGTATCTAGCTGACCATCACATGACAAACACAAGTTATTTGTTTACTTTCATCTGACAATAAATAGTTTGTGTGGTGTGTGTGGACAGCCCTCTTGAGCTTGAGCAGGCCTTAATATTGACATCTGAGTTTTTGCATCTTTTCAAAGTGTCATTATGTGATTAATACTCCAATTGTGTTCTGAAATGTCCACGAGTTTCTGTCATTGAAACATTCAACCTACTGCATGTTTGATTACACACCAACAGTCATTTGTACAACTATTCACTATAACACCTGTAACAAATAGTATACATAATATGGTTCATTGACATTGTTATGTGAACAATTATATCTCTTTGGAAGTAACTGAGGTACCAATGCCAAGAGTCTTGATTGCCATCTCTTGCTGTGGAGAGATGGCAAAGACAACAGACATGCTTCAGAGGAGCAAAGTGGTTGAGTCCTTCCTAGATCTCAATATGGCACAATTAATAGACACCATCAACTCATGGTGAACCTTGACTGATAAATATTTCAATGGAAGAGTGTGTGTTGTCTGCCTATGTGTGCCAGAACGTCTATGGTGTTACAGAATCGCTGCCCTGCATCTTGTTAGAGGATGTTTATTGCTCATCCAACAGGTAGGAGAGTCAAATTGGCGAAAATGCATCTCTAGTTGAGAATTTTACTGTGTGCAGAACATTCACTCCAGCACTCTGTGAAAAGGGATCAGTGTGCTTTGTGTCTGTGTTCTTGCCTTACCACTAAATATCCCCATTTTAGTTTTTTTTAAATGTCTTTTGGTTCTTCACTTATTTGCTTCTTGACCCCCATTGCTCCAGCTTTAACTTTCAGTCACATGAAGAAAGGTTTGACTCTTAAGGTTCTATTTAAGTGATCAGATTAATACTGCCACTGACTGTGTGCAAGCACTGACACCAAGTAGTGAGGAGTTACACGATATAGCAGTGGATCCAGTCTTACAGGATTAACACATACGCACACACAAAAACACAAACATACACACACACACACACACACACACACACATAAACTGAATGTGGAAATACTGTATGCAAACTCAAAGAAACAAGTATGTCTACATTTAAAAAAAATGTTGCACCGTAAAATTACACGACGTTACTGTGATGGCCTGTGGAGAATATTACTTAGTAATGAAAATAAGGCAGGTTTCTGATGACTATACTGGACATACATTTTGTCCAGAAGAGTCACGATATGACGATTAGCAGTTAAGGCTAAATTTATTTTATAGGAACATGTCCTACCTATTTGCTGTCAAGCTCTGTGGTGTAGCTCGGGAGGCTAGTACTGTATAAGTGGGCGGGTAAGGTGTGTGGATATGGTGTGTTATGTAATGACAGGGTGACCCCTCTCTCTTGAGGAGTCATCATGGTGTATGGCAAACCAGGCTACAGTGTCCTATGTCAGGTTACAGCAGTTGTCCAGGGACTTTGTATATAGAGACTGCCATTACACACACACACACGTACACACACGTACACAGCTGAGTTCTGTGCGAGCTGCCAAGTGCGCTGGTATTTATCCTGCTTACTGGATTAGTGGAGACCAAAGCTGCATGCCAACAGCCAAAAAGAGAAGTGCCACTCAGCACAGAGACTCCAGCTGTGAGCCCTAATGCAGAGGCTGTTTTGTGTTCATCCAGCCATCCCAGCAGTTGAGCCCAGGGCTGGTCACATAAACTTGTTCAGCAATGTATTTGTTTAAAGGCAGTTTTAATCTAATGAATCTGGATCTGTCACATACTTGTTACATCCACTTTCTGTCACATCATGCATTTATGGCTAACCACCGACGCATTCACTCATTTAAAGTCAGTACACACGTGTAGAATGTTCCATGCTCCAAAGCGGTTGTGGAAACATGCCCAGGCTTGTCTGCAGGAAGTTGGGTTTCAGGGCTCATGTTAAGCTTGCAGCCCGTGGGCCCCTTGTTCCAGCCTCTTGTGTTACCTCCAGCCAACCGATGGAAACTAGGCCAAGGTGTCCCTTTCACGTGGCCCGCTGCGACCTTTACACTTACACCATAAATAGTCCGAGCTCCAGTCAAATTCTCAGCCAGGGAATCTAGGGTTACACAATCCCTGCTCTTATATAACCATAGAGAGGGAAAAACAAACACAAACTCGTCACAGCAGTGGTCTCCCCATGACATGTCAGAAATTTAGACACACCTGAAATAGACTCGTTAGTCTAGTTACAGTTAGTCTCGTTATACAGTCAGGTGCCTCACCTTGAAAGTTAAAAAAAGGGCCTTGTGCTCTTGCTTATAAAACAGCTTCTGGCGATGATTGTGCTTATGCTGTGCATTTATTTGAGATGTGCTCAACACACTTGGTGTTTATTTTTTGTTGAGTTGTAGTTTTGTTGAGCTCTGGCGTCATTGCTTCTGACGTGAGGCCCGAGTGCAGTAAGAGCAGAGTGTGAGGTTATTGCTTCTTGCTGTTGCTTCGTTTTTTTTCTCCTCTTCCTTTTCTTCACTTACAATTGAAACAGGATATCCTTTGATTTCTAACATGTTAAGATGTTACTTGCCTGTCTTCTTAATGCCACAATCTTCACCTGTTTACAGGACAAAACTGAACGTATTACCACTTTCCATTTGACCATTGACCACAAAATGACGTTTAATGACCTAATTAATTCAAGCTCTTTCTCTTTTGGTTCACTTCTTCTCCACCGCCTTCTGTGCCCCTTTTGTGTGCAGGATTGAGAGCTACTCCTGTAAGATGGCTGGCGATGACAAGCACATGTTCAAGCAGTTCTGCCTGGAAGGAGAGCCTCACGTGCTCGAGGCCCTTTCTCCCCCTCAGTCCAGTAGCGCCCCCAGCCCAAACCTGTGAGTACCACTAGCACTACCAGAGCAGGGGCGTCCCCCTCTACCTTCAAGAAGCTCTTGAAGACCCAACTCTTGTACATCGCTTTGGACAAAAGCGTCTGCTAAATGACTAAATGTAAATGTACCACCTCTGCCTCACCCTACTGTAGTAAAGACCAGACAACCACTCACACTGCATGAGCCGATCATTTGGTGGCAGTGTGTGAATACTGTTCATCCATCCCTTCTTCAGCTTATGTGAGAGCCATCAGGGGATTATAACCACTCATCCATTCTACTTTAGCTCTACTGCAGTTTGTCTAGCAGAAGGTGCAGGCCAGCTCTACCTCTCAACGCTTATCAAAATGTTCCTAAACTCCCTCAGTCCCGGTGCTGCTGTACTTAGCGTACTGTCCGTGCCTGTGTGTTATCTGTGTGCCTGTACCACTCCGTGCAACACACCACGGGTTTGAAAGCACCGGGAAAAGATCCAACCTTTTTGATTTACTACTAAAGCTATATTGCACAGTAAAGAACCTGTCCCAAAAAAAAGGAAAAGAGAATGATCTTTTTTTTTTCTCTGCTTTTTCTCGTGTTGTCTTTCATCCAGGCTGGGGAAGAGCAGCGAGGACGGAGAGAACCCTCTGAGTGACAAGTGCTGCAGGAAGACTCTGTTCTACCTCATCACGACCCTGAATGAGTCCTTCCGGCCCGACTATGACTTCAGCGCCGCCCGGGCCGACGAGTTCAGCCGGGAACCCAGCCTCAACTGGGTCAGTGTGCTGCGCTGCTATTCCAGAACCAAACCACTGCCTTGCGCTTAGGGCTTTCCTTTCTTCACAATGAGAGCACTGGCATAGCAACAGAAGGTGTTAGGAGTGGAAACATGTGGTAGTAGTAGTAAAGATGGCCTTAGATTGCCATGAAGTACACACATGTTACTATCAACAACGCAGTGCACAGTATAGCAACAACAACAATAACAAAAGCACTGACAAGGAATCACTGTGGCATCCATCTTAGGGAAACCTGTTAGTTGAATCATTATCCTCAGGTATACACTCGTATTACATGTAAGGAGTAGTAATTAAAGAGACAGAGCTTAGCCTTATAATTTGTATTGCATCTTTATGGTTGTGTTGCATGAGGCAGCACTGGGCTACCATGTAATATACCATGTCTTGGTCCAGTAAAGGCTTGGATTACAGAATCCCTGTAGTTTGTCATGTTTTTACATTAATTCAACATTGTATGTTTTATCCTTCCACTGGATTCCTCTCTGTAAAAAAACATAAAGTTTGAATTCTTACAATTGTTACTTGTTAATACACCCACACTCATTGGAAAACTGTGAAACTGCAGAGTAACCCCTTCTCTGGAAAGTCCCCTTCTGCTCACATTTCGTGATTACATTTAGCATGACAGGGATGTGACCTTCTGATTTTTAATACCAAGTCTAATGATGTTTTTGTGCTCTATCGCCCTCAGGTGGTGAACACTGTGAACAGCAGCCTATTCTCAGCTGTCGGTGAGGAGTTCAACTCTCTTGAGCCTGAGCTATGGAACGCCATCGACCAAGAAATCACCCTGCAAGGATGTGACATTTACAGGTGAGAACAGAGAAGTAAAAAAATGTACAGACAGGTGAACAAGGACAATAACTCGACCTAGTTCTTGAAAAATTATTGAAAAAGGTCGGGCCTTGATTTTTGATTCTTGTTTTCTTTTTTTGTGGAGCTAGAATCAACACCCATGCATGCCTGCTTATTCTGAGGTTTTGTGAGGTTAACTGTCACTTAACTTAATTTACTGTAAACATTTCTAAACCATTTACCTCTTTTCTCTTCCTGTCTCTCTCTCTCCTCAGTTACAACCCCGATCTGGACTCAGACCCCTTTGGAGAAGAAGGCAGTCTCTGGTCTTTCAACTACTTCTTCTACAACAAGAAGCTGAAGCGCATCGTCTTCTTAACCTGTCGCTCAGTGAGGTCAGTCACAGTTTATAGTTTGTCACTTATTTTGAAAAAAAGGCAATCTGCCATCTAAAGCTAATTGTGACAAAGGTTACACCTTTCAGGGTAGCATTGCACTGCTTCAGTTGCAGCTTCAGTGATGGTTTCATTATGAACATGTTATGGGGGCTAAAAATAGCATGTTTAACAGTACAGCAGTCTTTGCATCAGTCGTTAACTGACAAGTATTCGATCTGTGCAGTGTCCTCAGCGGCTATGGGCGTGGTTGCCTTGACAACGAGCTGGACATGGAGCTTGACGATGAGGAAGAGATTGAAGGCTTCACAGAGGATCGGTGCGTTCACGAGGCAGCCTTTAGCGAAACATCATATACATTTTTCACTTGTTACTTTTTCATCCTATTTTTTTCAAATGTAAATCTGCTAAATGACGAAATGTAAATCCTAATGGACTTTTCTCTTTTCCATCCTAACGGACCTTTCTCTTTCGTCTTTGTGTGTCTCAGGTTTCCCCGAGCTCTGTGCGTGTAAAGCTCTCTCAGGGATAATGCTGAAGACCCGCAACCCACAGTCTTTCAGCAAGGCATCTACACATCTGCATTTACAAACCCTTCTTACTTTATACTTCTATCTGTGTTTTTTTCCATCTTCCTTTCATTGGATGAATGATCTACCACCTTCATTGCCTGTGCTGAAAAGCATCTGCCTACATATGTACATACGCACATGTAGACAGAAACCGAATATTGGATGTGAGGGTTTTTTTCCGCCTTGGATTGGCCTAACTTTTAAGGTAACCCTGCAGACATGTAGTTTCCCCCCCCCCCCCAAAGTGCTGAGGTCCATTGATTGGGCCTCTGGATCCCTCCCTGCCACAGTCTCCTCCCGACTTCAACAGGCATTTCTCAAGTCCTCCATCAGGACCGTCTTCTACGTAGACTGCTCTCCATGACGATGAAGAAGAGGATGTGCATGTTAAGATGAAGAGAATCCATAGACTTTTACTAAAGCTGGCTTTCTTTGTCGTCACGTTAATATCCTCGCTCTTCAAGGAGATGATGTCATTGTCAAAATGCATGCAAGCCAGACGTAATCCTCTATAGTGGCCGAACAGCTCATCTCCAACAGCGAAGAGAAGGAAGGAGCTGCTCATCCAATTACAAACCGAACTCATATTTGTGTGATCATAAGAGTCGCTGGGATTGGTCATGCTATCTAAGGGCGCATTTTCATTGGTTCATGTTTATTTGTGTGTGTTCTTTGTGCTGTTTTCTTCTCCTTTCAGTTTCTCAGCAGTGTTGTTACTGTGCAGCAGTCATTCTCCAGCACTGATTGGTTCAAACAGAAACGTGGGTGCAAATGCAAACATCGTCTCCCTTGTGGATTTGAGGGGAAAACACTTCCAAACAGTGTTTGTGTAGAGCACAATAAGTGTGACATTCAGAACGCCAGCCAATTCATATTTATCATTAATGTGTTGACACTTTTCCCCAACATCCTAAAGCAGTGCTGGGTGTAGCTTTGGTTTGTTTGTGGCCCCATAGTGTCCGCTTTACTGCAAGGCCTCTAGTCTTTTAAGAACTATTTTTATTGGGGGCCCTTGGAAGAGGGCACCTTTGAAAGGTGTTAACAGGAACGGTTAAATGGCAATCTGCTTTTCTGAACCTTTAAACTGACCCTTCATGGAGTTGTGCAAATCCATATGTCCATGTTTTATTTACACTCTCAGTGTATATTATAAATAAAAATTGTATGTGTTTTAAACTTGGTTTTGTTTTATTGAGGGATCATTTAATCTTTTTACATGGAATGAAAGAAAAGATGAAACATAAGCTTATTGATGCCATTAGAAGCTAAATGAGCTGTAACATGAACCATATGCATGGCAAAAAAGCAGGAACATTTCCTTATTGCACAAAATATCTTGACAAATAATCTAATGTTTTACCGTAGACCTGACGCACATTTAGTTTTGGTAGCTCTCTTGACTGATCCACCAGTAATGTGTTTCTTCCGATTTATTTGAAATAAGTGAAAAACGATGTATTGTCTGGTCTGGAACTGTCCAAAGGTCAGGGTAGTGACTAGGTCAAGGTCAGGATAATTTATGGGGTTAAAAACAACTCACGTTACTAGAAACTGATACAATTCTGGTCAAACAACTAGCTTGCTGTTGAGGGGATGTAAGCTAGACACAGCAGTCTTCACGTGAAATGGTGTGCAATTTTATACATACTAATATTACAAAAACATTTAGCGTCCTGTATCTTGCATAGTATCACCAACTTAAAGTTAACAATGAACAACGAGGCCTTCACCGATAAACTAGCTATTGATCCTATTAGGGCCAGAGATAATATCAAATTCTTACGCAATATGTCGCTGTCAA
Organism: Sprattus sprattus; assembly: GCF_963457725.1. Lineage (NCBI taxonomy): Eukaryota > Metazoa > Chordata > Actinopteri > Clupeiformes > Clupeidae > Sprattus > Sprattus sprattus. The sequence continues at coordinate 7,333,832 of NC_137915.1, read as the reverse complement.
TAAATGTTAGGCCGCTCATAACTGTTTTCGATTACAGTTCTCGTTTATGTTGCGTATTCTCCATAGCTTTTAAGATAAGATAGTATCTAATTAGTAGCCTAACTATTACGAAAACGTTTCGGGAGAAAGGATGAGGAGAAGCTTCTTGGTGCTGGTGGGCCTACACCTGCTTCACCTGCTGGACAATGCCACCAAACAAAATCATCATTGTTTATTCAGGGAGAATTGACTGAGCACAGGGCTCTTTAGCGGCAATGCCCTGACTGAGGCTACATAATACCAAAGAACAATAAATAAACAAACCATAACAAAACAAAACAGACAAAATAAATGAACAAAACACATTTAACAACTCAGAAATTAAGTATAAAAAAAATAACATAAAGTTAAAAAAATGACTTGATGGGACGTTAATGGGGTATGCTTGCACTATAGTTTTGAGATTTGTATTCTATAGAAAATCATGTAAGAAATGAAAAAAGTAGAATCACACATTGTCTAAACAAAAACATGAATCTATTTCCCTTCTACTCTTTCAAACCAACCTTTCCTGTTCTCCACCCCCATATGTCTCTGAAGCCAAATGTCCTAAGAAGCCACTCCCCCTTCTCTGAAAAATTCTTTCTTCATGAGAAACGAAAGTAAATTCTGCTTCCTGTTCAGTCTGTGAGGGTCTACGTGGATCAGCAACATGGCAGAGGCTAGTGTGTCAGTTTCTCAGGATCAGTTTAGCTGTCCAATCTGCTTAGATCTACTGAAGGATCCTGTGACTATTAACTGTGGACACAGTTACTGTATGGATTGTATCAAGGGCTGCTGGGATCAGGAAGATCTGAAGGGTGGCCACAGCTGCCCACAGTGCAGACAGACCTTCACTCCAAGGCCAGTTCTGGGCAGAAACACCATGCTGGCTGAAATGGTAGAGAAGCTGAGGATTATGGGACTCCAGGCTGCTCCACCTGCTCACTGTTATGCTGGACCCGGAGATGTGGAGTGTGACGTCTGCATTGAGAGAAAACGAAAGGCAGTCAAGTCCTGTCTGACGTGTCTGTCCTCTTACTGTGAAACTCACTTCAGGGTTCATAATGATCTCAACCCAGGGAAGAAACACAAAGTGATTGAAGCTGCTGGTAAACTAGAAGATCTGATCTGCTCTCATCATGATGAACTACTAAAGGTCTTCTGTCGCACTGATCAGAGATGCATATGTATGCTGTGTGTCATGGATGAACATAATGGACATAGAACAGTCTCAGTTGCAGCAGAGAGAACTGAGAAACAGGTGAGTCTCGCTTAGCCGGTACTCCTGATACTGACAAAGGCCTTCCAGCTACAATGTGTTATTGTGCACTGATAAACCCATTAATGTGAATAACAGCAACATTCTCTGACTTTATTCTCAGTTTTGTTCCCCAGACTAATTTCTAGATTTCATTTCCACATTTGATATATCAACATCTTTAGGGTTCAGGGTTATGGTTAAATGAAAATAGTCAAAGTCTATGTTTTAATTATAATAATGAAAGTGACTTGATCTGTACTAATACATGAACTGTTTTATTCTCTCAATACATTAAATACACAACTCTAATAGATTCACATGTTTACAGAAATCGTTGGGTGATACTCAGAGAAAATCCCAACGGATAATCCAGGAAAAAGAGACTGAACTGCAGGACCTGAGACAGGCTGTGAAAACTCTTCAGGTGAGTTGTATTCACCAGAGGGAATTACAGAGACTGCTGTAGAAATTCATGTCTCACATATTGTCTTGTGTCCAAACAGAGTTCTGCACAGGCAGCAGTGGAGAACAGTGAGAGGATCTTTACTGAAATGATCCGATCCATTGAGAGAAGATGCTCTGAGGTGACAGAGCTGATCAGAGATCAGGAGAGGGCTGAAGTCAGTAGAGCTGAAGAACTCATGGAGAAACTGGAGCAGGAGATTGCTGAGCTGAAGAAGAGAGATGCTGAGCTGAAGCAGCTTTCACACACGGACAACCACATTGGTTTCCTTCAGGTACTGTCACTACTCATTTATGATGCAGATATGATGAGTTTACCTCATTTTCACACCAATTCCAGTGTCTATATTTATGTTGCAGGGCACTGGATGCCTTGGTCTATGCCAAAATGCTCCGGAAGGGCCTCACAGAAGAGATTTATTTATTTATGCAGTTCTGTAAAAAGTCACTGTTGACACTGCTCTAGCTGTCAGTCAAAATGTCAGTTTCCTATTCAGGTGCTCTTTGGTAATGAGGTAAACATGATAGAGAAGAAAAGGTAACCAAGGCAACTCTTCCTTATTTACACAATGCATCATGCAGAAACATTGTGATTGTTATATCATTTAAAGTATTACATTTATAACCCCTAACATCCGTGGCATTTTTCATTGCATTAGATCTGATCTGACTAGATTTAGATTGGACCAGACTGGAGCTGGACATGTCAGAGTGGACGTGGTCTTTAGTCTCCTGCACCTTAAATGTTATACTAAAAATGGCCGGTACCTAATTTTTACACCAAATCCAGTGCCTGCACGTCAACTGTTTAATAAAAAATGACCAGTGTGTGAGAATGGCCCGAATCGGCCACCACACGATGTGGGACGTAGGCTGGTAGAATGGGGTTTCAGATAAGAACACACACTTAGGGCTCAGATACACATAGGCGTTTTTGTAAAAACGGGACGCGAGCAAATGCATTGATTCCTATGGTACGGCGCGTTTAAAGCGTGCGCCCCTTCTCCACCACGCGTTGCGTCTTTGAAGCGTTTTTTAGGTGCGCTTAAAAGTTGAACTATTCTCAACTTTCTAGCGCAAGGCAGGGAAGCGCACCGCTTCTGTTTTGGCCGCCGCACTTTGCCAAGGCGTTACTGAAGCGTTTTACAAAAACGCGTATGTGTATCTTAGGGCTCAGATACACATACGCGTTTTTGTAAAAACGCGACGCTAGGAAATGCATTGATTCCTATGGTACGGGGCGCTTTGCGTGAAAGCGCGCCGTACCATAGGAATCAATGTATTTCCTAGCGTCGCATTTTTACAAAAACGCGTATGTGTATCTGAGCCCTTAGGAGACAGTGGCTTACTTAAAAAAAATGCTTTTTATTTATAATAATCAAAAACCCCAAATCATGTGGACACAAACTGAACAAACTAAAGCCCTAAAACAGACACGATAAAACTCTGTGTCATACAAGTTTCGTCTATGTACCTTGTCACAGTATTTTTACAGCATGTTTCATCTGTCCTTCCCTCATGCAATAATAAGGTGCACCTTTATCAGGCCGCCCATTGGGCTAACCGGACCCAACCATTCAGGTAGGGGAGTCCAATCCTTCTTCCCCCCTAGGACCACAGTGAGAAGGGGGAGGGATTTCACCTTCTCAAACTAGTGCCTAATTTTCACACCAATTCTGGTGTCTATATTTATGATGCAGGGCAGTGGAAGCGCCAAAATGCTCCAGTAGGGCCTGGAGGAAGGTTAATGTTTGTTAAATGACATTTGGCTCATTTTCTGTCTCATTGTAGAGTTTCCAGTCTCTCTGTTCCTCCTCTGCTCCTGACAACTCACCCAGACACACGGTCCACACAGATCTGTCTTTTGATGAAGTAAAAGAAAGACTTTCTCAGCTCAGGGAGAAACTAGAGGATGCACTCCAGCAGGGACTAAAGGACATTTCTAAAACTGGTATGAGACGCATTAGTACCATGACTTTGAAAACATCACTTCTGAATACAATGTTGATGGGACTCAGAATGTTGTGGTTGTTGATAGGTGTCTTTTTGTCTTTACAGCAGAGCTTGTTAGCTTTCTATCACTGCCTGAGCACGCTACCAGAAAGAATTTCCTGGCATGTAAGTGTATGATACACATATATATGTACTGCTTGTACAAATACATAAACACACATACAAAATATAAACACACATATACAAGAGGAGAACATAGTTACCTGCTCTATCTGTTAGTGAACTTGATCATTAATTAAAAGTAATAATTTAAACCATTATGCCCCTGATCACCACTTCTCAATGAGTCATGTTTTATCCTCCCTTAGATGCCTGCCAGCTAACCCTGGATCCCAACACTGCTAACAATAACCTCACACTGTCTAAGGGAAACAGAGTTGTAGAATGGTGCCCTTATGTGCATCATTACCCTGACCATCCAGATAGATTTGATATAAAGCCTCAGGTGCTGTGTAGAGAAGCTGTATCTAAACACTGCTACTGGGAGGTTGAGTGGTCAGGAGCTGTTTACATTGCTGTATCATACAAGGGGGTCCCAAGGAAAGGAGGGGCTACTGATTGTTTTCTAGGATACAATAACAAGTCTTGGAGTTTGTGGTGCTCTGCATCTGGCTACATATTCACACATGGTGGTAAACAAATGTCACTCCCTCATAAGCTCACCTCCACCTCTAGAATAGGAGTGTATGTTGATTACAAGACAGGAACTCTGTCTTTCTACAGTGTCTCTGATACAATGACTCTTCTGCACAAAATACACACCACATTTACTGAGCCACTGTATCCTGGCTTTTACCTCAGTACTAACAGCAAAATCAGATTCAGTCAGTGACAACATACCAGCAGAATCAAAACATTCATGTCTTATATTTATGGATAGAGGTCTCTGACACAAAGTGTCTTTCTTCATTCAGCTGTTGGGTTGCATTTGAGTTGTTTAATTGCACAGAACAAGGAACAATGATTATGCAAAAGCATCACTTGTTTTAATGTTGTGTAGACAGGACAATTTGTGCCGTTATCTACACAGAAGGTTAATTAACACAGAAACTTACTTCATGTGGTATGACAATGTGGTAGATGCACAAGTCTACTTTTCATCTGCAGAACTAGTACTAAATACATTTTACATTTTATTATAAAAATTTGAGGGAGGGTTGTCCTTTCTATTTGGTCAAGTTACTGTTATATTTCCCAAAAACATATTTTAGTAAGGAATTCATTAATTAATGAATTAACTGCCATGCAATTTATTGTCACCATACACCATGTTATCTTATTTTTCCCTTACCGACACTTTCTCTGTCTCCCTCCAACACTGTAGTGATGCTCTCATCGCACACATGCTCACACATCCTATTCTGTCTCCTAGATTTATCTCCCTATTTTGATTACTGAAGTTCTTCATTATGATTTGTATTTTTTGCAATAAACTAAAATCTTTCAAAAATATGACTCTAGTTGTCGATCTATGCAGTCAAAAACGTCATGTTACATGTCAAAAATATTAACAGATGTGAAACCTAATTGTAACAGGTGAACAGAGATACCTGCGAGAAATTCCTTAAGTTTTTCACCGATAAAATAGAGAACATTAGATCATTGTTTACCCCCTCCCCATCACCCACTCCACCAGATCATTCTGTTGCACCAGCTATTTTTAACCGATTTCAGGCCATTTCTCTCATTGAACTGCAGGATTTAGTATTGCACATGAAACCCACTGCATCCCCCCATGATGCCATTCCCTCTTCTATCATAAAGGATGTTTTTGATGCAGTTGGCCCCTCTATTCAGGTAATTCTAAACTCATGCCTCACATCCGGCACTGTCCCTACATGTTTTAAGCATGCGGTTGTCCAACCCTTGCTTAAACAAGTCCGAGCGGACAACAAGATGCGTCAACTCAACTCTGCCACCTTGTGGACACAGGAGGGAATTACAATTGAAAGAATGCGTTTCAGACAGGCGTTTCAGACCGACCGACCGACCGACCGACAGACCGACCGACCGACCGGCAGACCGACAGACCGACAGACCGACCGACGGACGGACATACCCTCTTATAGAGATGCCGGACGCATCTAAAAACACAACCTTGATGCTGAATGCCTTAAAAATTACCGCCCCAGCTCTAAGCTTCCTTTTTTTTCTAAAGTTTTAGAGAAAGCTGTTTTGTCACAGTTGACTCCCTTTCTGACCACCCACCACATACTAGAACCCTTTCAATCAGGTTTTAGATCCCTTCACAGCACAGAAACTGCCCTGCTTAAAATAACTAATGATCTGCTCCTCACTTTGGATTCTGGTGATAATGCCATCTTGATATTACTTGACCTTAGTGCTGCTTTCGACACTGTAGATCACAACATCCTCCTCACCCGCCTGGACCAGCAGGTGGGTATCAGGGAGACTGCATTACTTTGGTTTAGCTCTTACCTCAAACATAGGACTTTCTCTGTCTCTATAGGCCAGTTCTCTTCATCATCTGCCCCTGTCTCTTATGGGGTCCCTCAGGGGTCCATACTGGGTCCCATACTATTCAGCCTGTATATGCTCCCACTGGGTGACATTATAAGAAAGCATAACATCTCTTTTCACCTCTATGCAGATGATTCACAGCTTTACCTGCCATTAAAATCTAGGGACTCCATCCAATCTCTCCTGGTCTGTCTTGAAGACATTAGAAACTGGATGGCCAACAACTTCCTCCAGTTAAATGGTGACAAGACAGAAGTCATCATTTTTGGCCCCCCTAAGGCAAGATGCACTACTCTAAATAATTTAGGTTACTTCACTCCATTTGTCACACCCTGAATTAATAAGGGAACACATGTTATTGTCCTACATACTTACCCCATTGCCCATTGCCAGAAACCTAGGTGTCATCCTTGACTCTGAACTTGACAAACAGATTAGTAATGTGGTCAAAACTAGTTTTTACCAACTTAGAGTGATTTCTCGCCTCAAAACCATCCTATCTCATAAAGACCTGGAGATAGTAATTCATGCCTTTATAACATCACGGCTGGATTATTGCAATTCCCTCTACCTCGGCCTCCCCCACTCCTAACTCAGACGTCTACAGCTGGTCCAAAATGCAGCTGCACGTCTTTTAACTGGCACCAAGAGGTGTGAGCAAATCACCCCCATTCTGGCCTCCTTGCACTGGCTCCCCATTCATTTTAGGATACAGTTTAAAGTTTTATTATTTGTTTTTAAGGCACTCAATGGGCTGGCCCCAGCCTACATCACTGACCTTGTACAGCCACATTCAGTCCAAAGGTCCCTCAGATCCTGTACCAAAGGGTTTCTGCATGTGCCACGCTCACGGCTCAATCAGAAAGGAGACAGGGCCTTTGCTGTTGCCGCTCCACGTCTGTGGAACCAGCTCCCTCAGGACATTAGATCCGCCCCCTCTATTTCTGCCTTCAAGTCTAGGCTAAAAACCCACCTTTACTCCCTGGCCTTCCTTTCCCCCTGAACTGTTAACCCCCTGTTCTTGCCTATGTGGGCTGTTATTGTATTATTGTTATACTGTATTATTTGCCTTTTATGTCATTGTAAAGCACTTTGGTCAGTTTATGCTGTATATAAATGTGCTCTATAAATAAAGCTTACATACTTACTTACTTACTTACTTACTGTCCTGGTTTAGAGATTTTGTTGATTCATTTTCAAGTAGCAATGGACACTTTGACTTTTTTAACAACTAGATGGATGTACTGAGACATTAGTGTAAATGATTTTTAAACACAATTTCAATTAGAGACAATACTATTATATAACCACTATAACCATATTGAATTAATAAGGGAACACATGTTATTGTTTTTTAATCCTACATACTTACCCCATTCATTTTAAAGAGTAACGGATCTAAACCTACCTCTCTGTATTTGAGAGATTTGTTTGTTATAAACTATGTATGATTTGTATGTTTTGAACACAGTCCAGTCAGTTAAGACCAGTCACACATTAGGCTGGTTTGGTCTTTTGACCATCAGAGGGTGCTCTTCACTTACATCGGCATCTCATTGGAGCATTTCCTGAAGATGTTCAGATAAGAATATTCATTTGATTGATGGTTCATATAGACAAATTACACACATTAACAGCAGTTTGTTTTTTAATACATACCACTAACCAGTAGAGATGGCATTGAGAACATAGGAGGACAGAGCACAGCAGACCTCCTCTCACCTTTGGACACACACATTGCCAGCATCATTGGTGATACAGGTCTCTCTAATATCACTGAACATGGAGACAGTGACTGACTGAGTGCTGACTGACACAGTTCTACAAAACAAGAGGACACGACCAAAGTAATAAGTAAAATAAAACATCAACTGACAAATGTTTCCAAGGTATTAATGGGAAAAAATCAACAAGTAAAACAAGCTTCCTGTGCACCCCAAATGTTTAATAAACTTTAGACTGTTAACAAATATATTAAAAAAAACTACTTATACTAATATTTTGTGACCATACTGCAGAATAAATGCTTTTCTCTTTTTTTTTTTTTTTTTTACAAAGCTTGGCTAATAGGCAGACTTCCCTAAAATATCTCTATGGCCCCAGCACTCGTCTGATTGGCCCCAGTGCTTGTCTGAACTGCCCTAGCACTCATCTGTATGGCCCCAGTGCTCGTCTGTACAACCCCAACGCTCGTCTAAACTGCCCCAGCGCTCGTCTGATTGGCCCAGTGCTCGTCTGAACGGCCCAGTGCTTGTCTGAACTGCCCCAGCGCTCGTCTGTATGACCCCAGTGCTCGTGTGTATGACCCCAGTGCTCGTCTGTATGGCCCCAGTGCTCGTCTGAATAGTAGGGGCATTAGGAGTTGGTTAGGGATCTTTGTCAGGCTTGGGGGCTCTGATCACGCTGTGGAGCACACAGCAAGCCCCGACGATGTGGCAGACTTTCCAGGCCAATGCTGCAGTGTTCACCCCGTGCTAGAAGGGCAAAGCTATCAACCTTTCAGCAGGCCTACTGCACGCTCACCAGTGGATCTAGAGTGTGCATGGGCCTGGTTATAAGTCTACTCCTGTTGGGTCCTGGAGTTGGCTAAGGGACTCATGCAGTCCTCCAGGCCCCAGGGCACCAACAGGGTCAACTATGTCATCAACAGTGTAAACAAACATATAGAGTGAGAGTGTGTGTAATATTATAAGCACACTTTAAATAAAACATGAAAAGCAGGACATTTTTGGCTGAGTTAGAACTATGCTACTTTGAAACGTGTTCAGAGTTCATGGCATTAATGAATGGATCATTCCCAGCCCTCAGGATTCCACCACACAGGTTGGTAGTATCATGGAATGCTGCATCTAATGCATAAGTGGAGTACGTGTAATTGCCGTATAGAGGTGCATTAATGAGCATGAACGCTATCCTGTTGCTATTACAGACCCAGAGCCCATGAGCACCACATCACGAGTTCAAGATTGGTATTACGTGAGAGCTTAGCTGATTCACGATACATACTAGTTCAGTTCAAACATGCATTTGCTATCCAATACAAGAACTGTAAATGAAGTTCTTGTCGTCCGAATGTGTGTGTTTGTGTTTGGGCTCCATCAAAACATCAATCACAGTTCCATCAATGGCCACGAGAGGGAGGCAACTTGTCATTGGAATGCAGCAAAATAATATTCTGGTCCTGAAGTAAAGCATGTGGATTTATTTAAAGCTCTTCACAATGAAGATATACAGTGATGTATTAAACTTCTTCAAAATAAATATTATACATCAAACATGATACATATTATATAATGTTAATGGGGCGATCTTACACTAGCTTGGAGAATTGTAGTGTATAGCTAATCATAATTGAAAGGGAAAAAGTAGAATCATGCATTGTCAAAACAAAAACATGAATCTATTTCCCTTCTACTCTTTCAAACCAACGTTTCCTGTTTTCCTAAAACCACCCCCATATGTGTCAGAAGCCACTCCCACTGCCCTGAATATTCTTGCTTCATGAGAAACCAAAGTAAATTCTGCTCCATGTTCAGTCTGTGAGGGTCTATGTGGTTCAGCAACATGGCAGAGGCTAGTGTGTCAGTTTTTCAGGATCAGTTTAGCTGTCCAATCTGCTTGGATCTACTGAAGGATCCTGTGGCAATTCCCTGTGGACACAGTTATTGTATGGATTGTATCAAAGGCTGCTGGGATCAGGAAGATTTGAAGGGAGTCCACAGCTGCCCACAGTGCAGACAGACCTTCACACCAAGGCCAGTTCTGGGCAGAAACACCATGCTGGCTGAAGTGGTGGAGAAGCTGAGGATTATGGGACTCCAGGCTGCTCCACCTGCTCACTGTTATGCTGGACCCAGAGATGTGGAGTGTGACGTCTGCATTGGGAGAAAACAAAAGGCCGTCAAGTCCTGTCTGGTGTGTCTGTCCTCTTACTGTGAAACTCACTTCAGAGTTCATAATGATCTCAACCCAGGGAAGAAACACAAAGTGATTGACGCTGCTGGTAAACTAGAAGATCTGATCTGCTCTCATCATGATAAACTACTAGAGGTCTTCTGTCGCACTGATCAGAGATGCATATGTATGCTGTGTGTCATGGATGAACATAATGGACATAAAACAGTTTCAGCTGCAGCAGAGAGAACTGAGAAACAGGTGAGAATCACTTAACCACTACTCCTGATATTGACAAGGGCCTTCCTGCTAAAATGTGTTATTGTGCACTGATAAACACATTAATGTGAATAACAGCAGCATTCTCTGACTTTATTCTCAGTTTTTGATCCTAAAGTTCATTTCTTGATTTCATTCCCACATTTGATACAGCAACATATAGTGTTCATGGTTATGGTTAAATGAAAATAGTCAAAGTGTTGATGTTGATGACTTCTAACTTTTTTAATCATGAAAGTGACTTTATCACTACTAATACATGATATCTTTTACTCTTTAAAAAACGTTAAATACCGGTATATAACTCTAATAGATTCATCTACTCACAGAAACTGTTGGGTGATACTCAGAGAAAATCCCAACGTATAATCCAGGAAAAAGAGAATGAACTGCAGGACCTGAGACAGGCTGTGAAAACTCTTCAGGTGAGTTCTATCAACCAGAGGACATAACAAGAGACTGCTGTAGCAATTCATGCCTCGTGTCTTGTCTTCTGTCCAAACAGAGCTCTGCAAAGACAGCAATGGAAGACAGTGAGGGGATCTTCACTGAAATGATCCGCTCCATTGAGAGAAGACGCTCTAAGGTGACAGAAATGATCAGAGATCAAGAGAGGGCTGAGGTGAGTCGAACAGAACAACTCATGGAGAAACTGGAGCAGGAGATTGCTGAGCTGAAGAAGAGAGATGCTGAGCTGGAGCAGCTTTCACACACTGACAACCACATTTGTTTCCTTCAGGTATTGACACGACTCAGATATGATGCATTATCACAGAAGATATTAGTTTATTTATGCAGTTCTGTTAAAAGTCACTGTTGAGACTGCTCTACCTGCCAGTCAAAACGTCAGTTTCCTATTCAGGTGCTGTTTGGTAATGAGTTAACATTATAGAGAAGAAAAGGTAACCAAGGCAACTTTTCTTTATTTACACAATGTGCAATACAGAAACATTGTAATTATTATATACATTTAAATATCACATTCATAACTCCTAACATTAGTGCTATTTTGCATTGCATTAGATCTGATCTTACTAAGACTGGTCTGGGGCTGGACATGTCAGAGTGGGCATGGTTTTTAGTCTCCTGCACCTCAATTGTTACACTAAAAAGTGACCAGTACCTAATGTCCAGTGTCTATATTATCCAGTGTTTATATTTATTAGGGCACTGGATGCCTTGGTCTGTGCCAAAATGCTCCAGTAGGGCCTGGAGGAAGGTCTATGTTTGTTAAATGACATTTGGCTAATTTTCTGTTTCATTGTAGAGTTTCCAGTCTCTCTGTTCCTCGTCTGCTCCCGACAACTCATACAGACAGACGGTCCAGACAGATCTGTCTTTTGATGAAGTAAAAGAAAGACTTTCTCAGATCAGGGAGAAACTAGAGGATGCACTCCAGCAGGGACTAAAGGGCATTTCTAAAACTGGTATGAGGCACATTAGTGCCATGACTTTGAAAATATCTCTTTTTAATTCAATGTTGATATGACCCAGAATGTTATGGTTGTTGATAGGTGTCTTTTTGTCTTTACAGCAGAGCTTGTTAGCTTTCTATCACTGCCTGAGCCCACAACCAGAGAGGATTTCCTGGCGTGTAAGTATATGATACACATCCATATGTACTGCATGTACTAATACATAAACAAATATAAAATAAAAACACACATATACAAGAGGAGAACACAGTGCCCTGCTCTATCTGGTAGTGCACATGATCATTAATTAATAGTAATAATTAAAACTATTTGGCCCTTAATCACCACTGCTCAATGAGTCTTGTTTTATCCTCCCTCAGATGCCTGCCAGCTTACCCTGGATCCCAACACTTCTCATAATAGCCTCACACTGTCTGAGGGAAACAGAGTTGTAAAAAAGTGCCCTTATGTGAAACATCCATATCCTGACCATCCAGACAGATTTGATGTACATAGTCAGGTGCTGTGTAGAGAAGCTGTATCTAAACACTGCTACTGGGAGGTTGAGTGGTCAGGAGCTGTTTACATTGCTGTTACATACAAAGGGCTCCCAAGGAAAGGAAGGGCTTTTGATTGCGTTCTAGGACACAATAACCAGTCCTGGAGTTTGAATTGCTCTTCATCTAACTACACATTCATACATGATGATGAACAAATGTCACTCCCTCATAAGCCCACCTCCACCTCTAGAATAGGAGTGTATGTTGATTACAAGTCAGTAACTCTGTCTTTCTACAGTGTCTCTGATACAATGACTCTTCTGCACAAAATACACACCACATTCACTGAGCCACTGTATCCTGGCTTTGCGCTCGGCGGTGGAAGCAAAATCAGATTGTGTCAGTGACCACATACCAGCAGAATCTAAACATTCTTGTCTTATTTGAAAGGATCGAAGTCCCTGACACAAAGTTTCTATCTTCATTCAGCCCTTGTTTTGTAGCTTTTAGGTTGCATTTGAGTGTCTAAATTGTACAGAACAGTGAACAGCGATTTTGCATGAACATCACGTGAAGACAGGACAATTTGTGCCGTTATCTACACAGAAAGTTTATCACCACAGAAACTTTCATGTGGTAACATAATGTGGTAGGAATTAGGAATAAATAAATGTTGTTGGCCAAAATATCTTTAAAATAAATACATATTGTCACCATACACCATATTATCACCTTTTTTCTCTCACAACACTAGTGACGCTCTCATCAAACACATGGTCACACATCCACTTCTGTCTCCTAGAATGACTCTATTTGGACAACTGAAGTTCTTTATTACTGTTTGTATTATTTGCAATAAACTAAAATCTTTCAAAAATATAGCAGCTGTTGTTGATCTGTGCAGTTGAAAATGACTGTAACATATCAAAAATATTAACGGATGTGAAGCCTAATTGTAACAGGTGAACAGAGTACCTGTCCTGTTTTGGGGGTTTTGGTAATTCACAATGAATGCATTACTGCATAATATAAATAATGCATTACTGTTTTTATTATTTGCAATAAACTATCATCTTTCAAAAATATAACTCTTGTTGTCGATCTATGCAGTCAAAATCATCATATATCAAACCATACATATAAAAAATATTGACGGATGTGAAACCTAATTGTAACATGTGAACAGAATACCTGTCCTGTTTTGGGGGTTTTGGTGATTCACAATGAATGTCAGATGCAGATTCCCATTAAAGCATCAATGGGCAATATGATTTTTTTTAACAACAACTAGATTGATGAACTAAGCCATAAGAAGGTGCAAATAATAGTTAATTGAAATGTTAGTTGGAGGTAATATTTAAATAGCCACTGGTGTAACTATCTATTATGCTGACCTCCCACACTCTCCCTCTCTTTCTCTATCTTGAGACCCTAACGTGGCCAACAACTCCATTAGGTACATACACGGAATGTATGCTTTCTGAGGGGAAGAACTACTCTATACTAACAAACAGTAGTTGTTTAAGTAAGTTTGAGTAAGTAGTCAATCTCACATATACATAAAAACAAACATGAGCATGAGCAAAGGACAATCAATTCTGAATCAAAAATATTCATCATATTATCATATATTTATCACATGTATTTGTTTTATCTCGTATCTCAATTACGAAATGTGCAATACATTCCACCCTTTACTGTATAACTATACAGGCTGTATATACTGTACTTTGCCACTCTTTGCACTACTTGTTGTGTTTATAGTTCACAGCTCCTGTATATAGCCATTCCTCCCTGTATATATTTCTTATATTTCTCAGACTGTTGTGCTGTTGTGTTGTGCTGTGTTGTGTTTTATAATTTATGTAAGTACAATGAGAGCCACTTAACCCGGAGTCAAATTCCTTGTTTGTGCAAATTTACTTGGCCAATAAACGTGATTCTGAAATTTGATCCATCTCAGAAGTGTGGTCACTGCCAAACAAACTACATCAGTGTGTTACTTGTAGCAGTCCAATGTGATTGTTCAAAGCCGTTTTGATGTACATAGAGCATTCATATTGTGCCTTCTCTGCTCAGATAATCCCAGCCAAATCGGAAGTGTATCTGTGACCGTGGACGGATTATGAAACCATTGGCCCCCGGGCCTGGACATGGGAAAGCCCCCAACCCCAATTGGAGGACAACATTTTGACTTCAGTCTTGCCCCCAAGGCTGCAAAAAAACCTCAACCTCACACTCGGGATAACCAAGGTGTGTTTTGATTGAACTGATTACATGATTAATTCATTGATACTGATAATTGATTGCTTGACTGATTGATTGAGTGAGAGAGTAAGTCAGTGAGTAAGAGAGTGAGTGATTGATTTTGTGTTTAGTTGGTTGGTTGATTACTTGACGGATTGATTTGTTGATTAATGTATTGGTTTGCTGCTTATCTGGTTGAATAATTGATTAATTGACTGATCTATTGATCTGATCAGTGTTTTCCCCTCTCCGTGGCAGATAACTCGGCATGGGTGCTGACGCAACGTGGTGGCTGGTCGCAGCAGGAGCAGTATATCTACCACCTGCCCATCCAGGTATCAGACGGCTAATTGCCGATGCAGAGCAGCCCGGCCACTCTCACCATGCGCGTGTGCAGCTGCGATGCCGATGGCAACGTGCTCTGGTGTAGTGCTGAGGCCTACACGCTGCACCCAAGCCTGAGCCGAGGGGCATCATCGCCATCCTGGCATGCATCCTGGTCCTGCTAGGTGAGAGGGCATGCAGATACCTACACACATATACACTTATACTCATGTATAGTATACTAAATGTACACACACATACACACATACACACACACACACACACACACAAAATGTACACACACACATACACTTATACAAACGTACATACCCATGACTACGTCCAGCATCTTTATCTTGTGTCTTGCGTGCATCCAGAAGAAAAACACACACACACGTATATACTGTATATACTGCATATACTGTATGTGTGTTCTGCAGGTCCCAAAGACATGCATGTTTGCTAAAATAATGCTAGTTCCTAAAACGTTGCCAGTTTCCATATGGAAAAGAAGCTTTTTAGCTGCAGTCAAATTGTTTTTTCTCAGTTTGCCATTGAAAGGTTAATGAACTTCAATGAGGTGACTGATTGACATAGCATTCCTGTCTTATCTCTTTGTGTCAAGTCAAGTTTCACATTTGAAGCGTCTGTTTCAAAGTCTGTTTCAAAGTCCTTCTGACAAAAGGATTTATGGCCTACACTCTAACCACTGTAATTGTAATAAACTCCTTATCTCTCTCCCTCCTTCCCTCACTCCGTTCTGCCTCTAACTTGACTGTCAGGAAGACATTACAACAGTGAACGACAGGAGCAGAGAGAGAGAGAGGAAAATACACAGACCAACAAAGAGTAACCCAAAATGGCAGAGGCAAGTGTTGAATGGAGTCAGGACCAGTTTAGCTGTCCAATCTGTCTCGATCTACTTAAGGATCCTGTGACTATTCCTTGTGGACACAATTACTGTATGGATTGTATCAAGGGCTGCTGGGATCAGGAAGATCTAAAGGGAGTCCACAGCTGCCCACAGTGCAGACAGACCTTCACTCCAAGGCCAGTTCTGGGCAGAAACACCATGCTGGCTGAAGTGGTGGAGAAGCTGAGGATTATGGGACTCCAGGCTGCTCCAGCTGCTCACTGTTATGCTGGACCCGGAGATGTGGAGTGTGACGTCTGCATTGGGAGAAAACGAAAGGCAGTCAAGTCCTGTCTGGTGTGTCTGTCCTCTTACTGTGAAACTCACTTCAGAGTTCATAATGATCTCAACCCAGGGAAGAAACACAAAGTGATTGAAGCTGCTGGTAAACTAGAAGATCTGATCTGCTCTGATCATGATGAACTACTAAAGGTCTTCTGTCGCACTGATCAGAGATGCATATGTTTGCTGTGTGTCATGGATGAACATAAAGGACATGATACAGTTTCAGCTTCAGCAGAGAGAACTGAGAAACAGGTAAGACTTGCTAAGCCGGTACTTCTGATACTGACAAAGGCCTTCCAGCTGAAATGGGTTATTGTGCACTGATAAAACACTTCAATGTGAATAACAGCAGTATTCTCTGACTTTATTGTCAGTTTTTGTTCCCCAGACTCATTTCTTGATTTCAATCCCACATTTGACACATCAACATCTTAAGGGTTCAGGGTTATGGTTAAATAAAAATAGTCAAACTGTTGATGTTAATGACTTCTAGCTTTTATAATTATGAAAGTGACTTTATCAGTACTAATAGAGGAAATTGTTAATTCTTTCACAACTCTAATAGCCTCACCTGTTCACAGAAATCGTTTGGAGATGCTCAGAGAAAATCCCAACGGATAATCCAGGACAAAGAGACTGAACTGCAGGACCTGAGACAGGCTGTGAAAACTCTTCAGGTGAGTTGTTTTATCCTGAGGAAATAACAAGAGACTGCTGTAGCAATCAATGTCTCATGTCTTGTCTTGTGTCCAAACAGAGTTCGGCACAGGCAGCAGTGGAGGACAGTGAGAGGATCTTTACTGAAATGATCCGCTCCATTGAGAGAAGACGCTCTGAGGTGACAGAACTGATCAGAGATCAGGAGAGGGCTGAGGTGAGTCGAGCTGAAGAACTCATGGAGAAACTGGAGCAGGAGATTGCTGAGCTGAAGAAGAGAGATGCTGAGCTGGAGCAGCTTTCACACACTGACAACCACATTTGTTTCCTTCAGGTACTGTCACTACTCAGATATGATACATTATCACAGAAGAGATTAGTTTATTTATGCAGTTCTGTAAAAAGTCACTGTTGAGACCGCTCTACCTGTCAGTCAAAACATCAGTTTCCTATTCAGGTTCTCTTTGGTAATGAGGTAAACATAATAGAGAAGAAAAGGTAACCAAGGCACTATTCTTTATTTACACAATGCCACATGTAGAAATATTGTGATTGTAATATTTAAAGTTATATAACATTCATAACTCATAACATCAGTGCCATTTTGCATTGCATTAGATCTGATATGACTAGGACTACACTGGAGCTGGTCATATCAGAGTGGACGTGGTTTTTAAAAGTCTCCTGCACCACAATTGTTTAATAAAAAATGACCAGTTCCTAATTTTCAGACCAAATCTGGTGTCTATATTTATGATGCAGGGCACTGGATGCCTTGGTCTGAGCCAAAATGCTCCAGTAGGGCCTGGAGGAAGGTTTATGTTTGTTAAATGACATTTGGCTCATTTTCTGTCATTGTAGAATTTCCAGTCTCTCTGTTCCTCCTCTGCTCCTGACAACTCACCCAGACACACGGTCCACACAGATCTGTCTTTTGATGAAGTAAAAGAAAGACTTTCTCAGCTCAGAGAGAAACTAGAGGATGCACTCCAGCAGGGACTAAAGGACATTTCTAAAACTGGTACAAGACGCATTAGTACCATGACTTGGTAAAACATCACTTCTGAAAACAATTTTGATGTGACCCAGAAGGTTGTGGTTCTTGAAAGGTGTCTTTTTGTCTCTACAGCAGAGCTTGTTAGCTTTCTATCACTGCCTGAGCCCACGACCAGAGAGGATTTCCTGGCATGTAAGTATATGATACACATACTGTATATATACTGCATATACAAATACATAAACACACATAAACAAGAGGAGAACATAGTGCCCTGCACCATATGGTAGTGAAAATGATCATTAATTAATAGTAATAATTTAAACCATTATGCCCCTAATCACCAATGCTGAATGAGTCATGTTTTATCCTCCCTCAGATGCCTGCCAGCTAACCCTGGATCCCAACACTGCTCAAAATGAACTCACACTGTCTGAGGGAAACAGAGTTGGAGAATGTTGCCCTAATGTGAAACATTCATATCCTGACCATCCAGACAGATTTGATTCATATAGTCAGGTACTGTGTAGAGAAGCTGTATCTAAACACTGCTACTGGGAGGTTGAGTGGTCAGGATCATATGTTCGCATTGTTGTGTCATACAAAGGGCTCCCAAGGAAAGGAGGGGCTCGTGAGTGTATTCTAGGATACAATAACAAGTCTTGGAGTTTGGACTGCACTTCATCTGGCTACACATTCTTGCATGATAGTAAACAAATGTCACTCCCTCATAAGCCTACCTCTACCTCTAGAATAGGAGTGTATGTTGATCACAAGACAGGAACTCTGTCTTTCTACAGTGTCTCTGATACAATTACTCTTCTGCACAAAATACACACCACATTCACTGAGCCACTGTATCCTGGCTTTTACCTCAATCCTGACTGCAAAATCAGATTGTGTCAGTGACAACATACCAGTAGAATCAAAACATTCATATCTAATATTTATGGATAGAGGTCTCTGACACAAAGTTTCTTTCTTCATTCAGCTGTTGGGTTGCATTTGAGTTGTTAAATTGTACAGAACAATGAACAGTGATTATGCAAAAGCATCACTTGCTTTAATGTTGTGAAGACAGGGCAATTCGTGCCGTTATCTACACAGAACGTTTATTACCACAGAAACTTACTTCTTGTGGTATCACAATGTGGTAGATGCACAAGCCTACTTTTCATCTTCAGAACTAGTACTAAATACATTTACATTTTATTATACAAATTTGAGGGAGGGTTGTCCTGTCTATTTGGTCAAGTTACCGTTATATTTCCCAAAAACATATTTTAGTAAGGAATTAATTAATTAATTAACTGCCATGCAATTTATTGTCACCATACACCATGTTATCACCTTTTTCCCTCACAGACACTTTCTCTGTCTCCCTCCAACACTGTAGTGATGCTCTCATTGCACACATGCTCACACATCCACTTCTGTCTCCTAGATTTATCTCCCTATTTTGATAACTGAAGTTCTTCATTATGATTTGTATTATTTGCAATAAACTAAAATCTTTCAAAAGTATTACTCTTGTTGTCGATCTATGCAGTCAAAAACGTCATGTTACATGTCAAAAATATTAACAGATGTGAAACCTAATTGTAACAGGTGAACAGGTTTCGACTTCTCTAAAATATCTGTACGGCCCAGTGCTCGTCTGAATGGCCCCAGTGCTCGTCTGAATGGCCCCAGTGCTCGTCTGAACTGCCCCAGTGCTCGTCTGAACTGCCCCAGTGCTTGTCTGAACTGCCCCAGCGCTCGTCTGTATGACCCCAGTGCTCGTGTGTATGACCCCAGTGCTCGTCTTAAAGGCCCCAGTGCTCGTCTGTATGGCCCCAGTGCTCGTCTGAATAGTAGGGGCATTAGGAGTTGGTAAGGGATCTTTATCAGGCATGGGGGCTCTGATCACGATGTGGAGCACACAGCAAGCCCTGACGATGTGGCAGACTTTCCAGGCCATTATTGCAGTGTTCACCCCGTGCTAGAAGGGCAAAGCCATCAACCTTTCAGCAGGCCTACTGCACGCTCAACAGTGGATCTAGAGTGTGCATGGGCCTGGTTATAAGTCTGCTCCTGTTGGGTCCTGGAGTTGGCTAAGGGACTCATGCAGTCCTCCAGACCACCGGGGACCAACAGGGCCAAATGTGCACCCCAGATGATCTGAACATGGATGGAATGAAACTCCACTCTGTTGACATAATTTAATGAGTTGTGTGATGGTGATTTTATTGCTATGTGGGTGCAGTCTGTTGCTCTTATTACAACTGGAAATCCAGCCAAGGCATGAAATCCCTGCTTGACCTCCAGCTTGTTGTTGACTTGTGCTGGGGAACTGGATGTATCAGGCACAGGGAAATTATTTTAATAATCTTGCTCTTTAAAGGCTTGGAAATGCCACAATTCACTGCATCACCAGTATCTATTGTGGATTAACCACTGGAAGCGTAGGAGGTAATGTGCCAAAAGGAGCACGGTGAAATAGGCTAGCCTAGGCTTTATGGCATGACAGTTAAACTGGATCACCTGCATTCGTGTGAGGATTAAACTGAACAAGTTCTAAACATTTCTGGTTAGTGTTGCTAGCCAAACTAGCCTGTTACCTAACTGTAGGTTCACTTGACTTGATATGGTAACAAAAGAAAGGTCTCAACTGCATTATGGAACAGTGGTTTTTCTTTTTTTTAATCAGGAAAAGGAACCGTTGTGTTTTGGCAAAGCCTACATGCAAAGTTTTGCCCCCCATTGAATTCCTATGCTCCTGCATTGAAGGGTCATATAGATGTAGCTATACAGACGGAGCTGGTTTATACCACCGCCCCTGTGGATGACTTGCTCAAGGTAATGGTCATATGTCCTGGGCTAGATCTTGTGCTTGCCTGCCCTCCCTTTTCATTGGCATTTTTTTTTCCAGTCTACTTCATCCTGTGTGTGTGACATGTCTGGTTTGGCATCAAGTGGTACAGACCCCGAAGAAGAAGAACATCGCGGACAGACAAACATTTCACCAAACCACAACACAATCACCAGTGGCTTAATAAAATCACCAGAGTCCTTCCTTTCTTGGAGTCTGAGAATCTGCATCAAGTGCCAAAATGTGATGAGAGTACTCTTCAGAACACGAAATACACAAAACTGTGACGGGTGATGACGGAGAGAACCAGAGCAGACTGACAGTATGATTGGAATCTACCTGAGACCTGTACACAGTGTCAGTCAAGCCAAGTGGTATTTGAATGTACATATTCTTTGTATACTTGGTAATAAAAGATGATAAATCAGTCCTTGTCCTGTAGATTTATTGTCATATACATATAAATGGTAAAATAATGTTGGTTGAACAGCCTGATCAGCTGTGACATTAGTGCAAAGACACATGGTTCTACTGGACTATTCATGATAACAATGAAGGACTGAAAGGTCTGAAGTGGATTCAAGACAACAAAAAAGAAGAACTGCAGAACTGTGGACAAGTTTCGTTTGATGCTGTAACACTGCCACAGATTCAGTAGGACGTAGTTCACAACCTCACACACACACACCAGTTAAGTAACAAAGAGTATGTTAAGGTGTTGAGGTATGAGGGATGGAGGCTAGCGGGTTAGATAACCCTAAGTCCTAAAGGGAAATCTATTCTTTACTTCTAAGTTACTGGTTAATGGTGACATTCTATTATTTATTTATTTCCCTGTATAATTATATACTTTATTTACTTTCCTGTGTATAATTGCTATCAGGACTTTTACTGATTCTAACAGGAAGTGGGACTTTTAAGTTTTCTCATAAATAGCACACCTGAGGAGGCAGGAAAGAAGTGCATGTGTTGGACACCTGGGAGACTTTCCTAGCAGGTGAAGCCATTGTGTGTGTAAAACAAAAGAAACTGGAGGATCCTCTGGCAAGTTTCTGGAGTATATTCTCTCTTACTTGCCTGTTTGGGGATCATTGGAATACACAGCACTTTGATTTATATATAAAAAAAATGTGGGTGACACCAAACTTTTAGTTTGTTGCTTAACGAGGGTTGGATACTGTTTGAAGGCCTACTTTTTCTCTTTGGGCCCTCCTTTGTTCAACCTCATAATGGACTAAAGCATCAAGAGACTTAATGCATGGCCTTCTATGTATAGGTTCTTTGTTATTTTGTTTTTTCAGAATTATTGCCATGTGTATTTCTTGATGATTGTCCTTCAATTTTGAGAGAAATGAGGAAACTGTCTTGCATTATTTATTGTTGAAAATTATCACCTCTTTAGTGTCTGCTTCTTACTTGACTGTCAGGAATACTTTACAACAGAAAACGACGGGAACAAAGAGAGAGAGGAAAATACACAGAGACGGACCGAGAGTACTCCAAAATGGCAGAGGCCAGTGTTTTATGGAGTCAGGACCAGTTTAGCTGTCCAATCTGTCTTGATCTACTGAAGGATCCTGTGACTATTCCTTGTGGACACAGTTATGGATTGTATCAAGGGCTGCTGGGATCAGGACGATCTGAAGGGAGTCCACAGCTGCCCACAGTGCAGACAGACCTTCACACCAAGGCCAGTTCTGGGCAGAAACACCATGCTGGCTGAAGTGGTGGACAAGCTGAAGATTATGGGACTCCAGGCTGCTCCACCTGCTCACTGTTATGCTGGACCCAGAGATGTGGAGTGTGACGTCTGCATTGGGAGAAAACGAAAGGTAGTCAAGTCCTGTCTGGTGTGTCTGGCCTCTTACTGTGAAACTCACTTCAGAGTTCATAATGATCTCAACCCAGGGAAGAAACACAAAGTGATTGAAGCTGCTGGTAAACTAGAAGATCTGATTTGCTCTCATCATGATAAACTACTAGAGGTCTTCTGTCGCACTGATCAGAGATGCATATGTTTGCTGTGTGTCATGGATGAACATAAAGGACATGATACAGTTTCAGCTGCAGCAGAGAGAACTGAGAAACTGGTAAGACTCGCTAAGCCAATAGTCCTGATACTGACAAAGGCCTTCCAGCTAAAATGTGTTATTGTGCACTGATAAACACGTGAATGAGAATAACAGCAGCATTCTCTGACTTTACTCTCAGTTTTTGATCCTAAGGTTCATTTCTTGACTTCATTCCCACATTTTATACATCAACATATATAGGTGCATGGTTATGGTTAAATGACAATATTTAAAGTGTTGATGTTGATTTTTTTTTATCATGAAAGTGACTTCATCAGTACTTATTCATGATATGATTTATTATTTCAATACGTTAAATACACAGCTCTAATAGATGTACCTGTTCACAGAAACTGTTGGGTGATACTCAGAGACAATCCCAACGGATAATCCAGGAAAAAGAGACTGAACTGCAGGACCTGAGACAGGCTGTGAAAACTCTTCAGGTGAGTTGTATCAACCAGAGGAAATTACAAGAGACTACTGTAGAAATTCATGACTTGTGTCTTGTCTTGTGTCCAAACAGAGTTCTGCACAGGCAGCAGTGGAGGACAGTGAGAGGATTTTTACTGAAATGATCCGCTCCATTGAGAGAAGACGCTCAGAGGTGACAGAGCTGATCAGAGATCAGGAGAGGGCTGAGGTGAGGCGAGTAGAAGAACTGATGGAGAAACTGGAGCAGGAGATTGCTGAGCTGAAGAAGAGAGATGCTGAGCTGGAGCAGCTTTCACACACTGACAACCACATTTGTTTCCTTCAGGTACTGTCACTACTCAGATATGATGCATTATAACGGAAGAGATTAGTTTATTTATGCAGTCCTGTAAAAAGTCACTGTTGAGACCGCTCTTCCTGTCAGTCAAAACCTTAGGTTCCTATTCAGGTGCTCTTTGGTAATGAGGTAAACATAATAGAGAAGAAAAGGTAACCAAGGCAACTCACCTTTTTTTACACAATGCCCCATGCAGACACATTGTGATTTGTTTTATAATTTTAAATATTACATTCAAAACCCCTAACATCAGTGGCATCTATCTGAATAGAGTGAGATTGGACCAGACTGGAGCTGGACATGGCAGAGTTGATGTGGTCTTTAGTGTCCTGCACCTCAATTGTTTAAAAAAAATTACCAGTCTGTGAGAATGGCCAGAGTCAGCCACCACGCGATGTAGGATGTAAACTGGTGGAATGTGGTTTCAGATATGAACACATGGTGCAGGAGAGAGTGGCTTACTTAAAAAATTGCTTTTTATTTACTAATAATGAAAAACCCCAAATCATACTGAACACAACACAAACTGAACAAAACAAAAGCTGAAGGTTTCGCCTATTTACCATGTCCCAGCTTTTTTCCAGCATGTTATTTACGTGTCCTTCCCTCATGCAATAAAGAGGTGCACCTTTTATCAGGCCGCCCATTGGGCTGAATGTTTCCAATTAAAGTTAATTGGACCCTTCCACAGAGGAGGGGGGACCCGGACCCAACCATTCAGGTAGGGGAGTCCAGTCCTTCTTGCCCCTTAGGACCACAGTGAGAAGGGGGAGGGATTTCACCTTCTCAAACTAGTGCCTAATTTTCACACCAAATCCGGTGTCCTATATTTATGGTGCAGGGAACTGGATGCCTCAGGCTGGGCCAAAATGCTCCAGTAGGGCCTGGAGGAAGGATTCTGTTTGTTAAATGACATTTGGATTATTTTCTGTCTCATCCTAGAGTTTCCAGTCTCTCTGTTCCTCCTCTGCTCCTGACAACTCACCCAGACACACGGTCCACACAGATCTGTCTTTTGATGAAGTAAAAGAAAGAGTTTCTCAGCTCAGGGAAAAACTAGAGGATGCACTCCAGCAGGGACTAAAGGACATTCCTAAAACTGGTATGAGACATTAGTACCATGACTTTGAAAACATCACTTCTGAATACAATTTTGATGTGACCCAGTAGGTTTTGTTGATGGGCGCCTTTTTGTCTTTACAGCAGATCTTTTTAGCTTTCTTTCACTGCCTGAGCCCACAACCAGAGAGGATTTCCTGGCATGTAAGTGTATGATACACATAAAGTATACGTACTCCATGCACAAATATATAACACACTTACAAAATATACACACATGTACAATAGGAGAACATAGTAACCTGCTTTATCTGGTAGTACTACACATGATCATTTATTAACAAGAATCATTTTAACCATTATGCCCTAATCACCACTGCTCAATTAGTCATGTTTTATCCTCCCTCAGATGCCTGCCAGCTAACCCTGGATCCCAACACTGCTCATAATGACCTCACACTCTCTGAGGGAAACAGAGTTGTAGAAAGATGCCCTAATGTGAAACATTCATATCCTGACCATCCAGACAGATTTGATTCATATGCTGGGTTGCTGTGTAGAGAAGCTGTATCTAAACACTGCTACTGGGAGGTTGAGAGGTCAGGTTCAGGTGTTGCCATTGCTGTATCATACAAAGGGTTCTCACGGAAAGTAGGGGCTTATGATTGTGGACTAGGATTCAATAACAAGTCTTGGAGTTTGTACTGCCTTTCATCTTGCTACAGATTCATACATGATAGTAAACAAATGTCACTCCCTCATAAGCCCACCTCCACCTCTAGAATAGGAGTGTATGTTGATCACAAGACAGGAACTCTGTCTTTCTACAGTGTCTCTGATACAATGACTCTTCTGCACAAAATACACACCACATTCACTGAGCCACTGTATCCTGGCTTTGGGCTCAACGTTGGCAGCAAAATCAGATTTGGTCAGTGACAACATACCAGCAGAATCTAAACATTCATGTCTAATGTTAATTGATAGAAGTCTCTGACACAAAGTTTCTTTCTTCATTCATTCAACTTTTGGGTTGCATTTGAGGTGCTTAATTGTACAGAACAATGAACAGTGATTGTGCGTGAACATCACTTACTTTAATGTCGTGAAAAGAGGACAATTTGTGCCGTTATCTACACAGAAATTTTATTACCACAGAAACTCAATCTTACTTCATCTCCTATTTCAGTTTGGAATAAATAAATGCATATTTAAAATTAATTCATATTGTCACCATTACTTTTTTCTCCCACCGACACTTTCTCTCACTAACACTCCAGTGAAGCTCATCGCACACATGCTCACACATGCGCACACATGCTCACACATCTAATTCTCTCCCCTAGAATTCTCTCTGTTGTGATAAATTAACTAATACATTACTGTTTGTATTATTTGCAATAAACTAAAATCTTTTAAATTGTAAATCTTGTCGTCAATCTGTGCAGTCAAAAACATCGGGCTGTATCATATCAAAATCATGGACGGATGTGAAACCTATTTGTAACGTGAACAGAGTATCTGTCCTATTTTGGTGATTCACAATCAATGGCTCCTCCAGAATCAGAGTCAGAGTGTGCAAATTCACATTCAAGCAACAATGGACCCTTTGACTTTTTCAACGACTAGATTGATGAACTAAGCAATAAGAAGGTGCAAATGGTTGTGTAATGCAATGTTTGTTAGAGGTCATATTTTAATAGCCACTGGTGTAACTAGCTGTCATGCTGACCTCCCACACTCTCCTTCTCTTTCTGTTCCTCCCTCCTACACTCTCCCTCTCTTTCTCCATTGATGACACTTTGATTTTTTAACAACTAGATAGATGGAATAAGACACGTTTAAATGTGTAAATAATTTTACAACGCAATGCCAATGAGAGATAATATTTATATAGCACCTGGCGTAACTATTGACGGTGCAGCGCCATGTCTGTGACTCAAGGAAGGATCCTGAAGAATGTCTTGGTGTTCAGGAGGAAACAGGTCAGGCCTACCCCAGACACGACACAACGGGTCCCCAGACCTATGGTGCCAATGGGACCGCCTGGAGAAAGAGAGGGTGTACCCTTCATCCCAGATGGGGGTGAGAAGACTCTCCATCCTGCCTGTAGTCCTCAAAAAGGAGACCCTAGAACATGGCCACCAAGGCATTGATTGGATCACTGAACTGGTACCACAGCACTGTCACCCGTTGGGGATATCTTTGGACATAAAACAGTGGTAGTGTCAAGAGTGCGATCGTTTGCCAAGTTGTAAAAGATTCTGGTTCCGCACCACAGTTTTATGGGCCCCCTGCTTGCAAAAGAGATCATACCATAGATATCACAGTGTTGAATCTATCCATGAATGGATTACAGAATGTCCCCATCATGACTGGCGTGTTCACCAAATACACCGTCGCTGTCCCTACTCATGATCCCCCTCTCTCT
Organism: Sprattus sprattus; assembly: GCF_963457725.1. Lineage (NCBI taxonomy): Eukaryota > Metazoa > Chordata > Actinopteri > Clupeiformes > Clupeidae > Sprattus > Sprattus sprattus. The sequence continues at coordinate 7,306,898 of NC_137915.1, read as the reverse complement.
CACAGGTGCTTTTCCACTATAATGACACACCTAATCAGGGCACTGTTGAGTTCCCCTTTCTTTCCCCCCCTAGGCTTTCTCCTGGGTCAGGTACAGGACTGGGTGGTCAACACCAGGCCAGACTCAAGGTGGCTTTTGAGGGATGTTGGCTGCTGCTGGTCACTTTCATTATTTTCATATATATATTGTATCATTTTTTTTTTTGTGTGCAATGTACAAAGCACATAGGCCTAGGATCTTGAATCACACTGAGCCTTACTGTTAAGTTATGGTGCTTTCATGTTCATACAGTCTTTGGACACTATCAATCACAATTCCATCTGTGGCCACAAGAAGGAGGCAACTTGTCATTGGTGTTCAGCAAAATAATGTTCTGGTCCTGAAGACCAGAATAGCTGTATCAATGGATAAAGCATGTAGTTATATTTAAAGCTCCTCACACTGAAGAGATACAGCGATGTTTAAGCATCTTCAAAATAAATATTCTACAACAAACATGATACATATTATATAATGTTAATGGGGTATGCTTACACTAGTTGGAGATTTGTAGTGTATAGCAAATCTTGTTTGAAATGGGTAAAGTAGAATCATGCATTGTCTAAACAAAAACATTAATCTTCTACTCAATTTCAAATCAACCTTTTCTGTTTCCCTAAAACCAGATGCTGTGAGAGGACAGAATATGTGTTTTTGTCTCAGTCATAGTTCTCATGTCATAAGATAATCATTCACAGTCCGGCTGGCTGATTACGTCAGACCTTTGGATCACAATTTAATTTATATTTTTTTAATAGTAATCTCAAATATATTACCCATCTGTCTAGACGCGGATGGACACCGATCTTTACTGTTGAAATAATAATTCTGATCAATTAACAAATGTTTAATGACGTTTTGAATCTTGGCACCTAAATAAAGATTGAAATATTGCGTAAGGTTGTCAAGATTGCCTTCACATGCACATCTGTAAACTCCGTTATCAAGTATTAGACTATTAGAGAGGTAGCATCACCTAAGTGTGTGGTACCTGGCAAACCATAGACAGAGAGGTAGCTTCACCTAAGTGTGTGGTACCTGAAAACCATAGAAAGAGAGGTAGCTTCAGCTAAGTGTGTGGTACCTGACAAACCCTGGGGCCTGGTCACCCCAACACCCAAACGTTCAATGACCAATGAACCAACATTGTGGTAGGTTATAGCTCAGTTACACCTATACTGAATATGACACACTGAAGCTGTGGCCATACAGCCCTGATCCCTGCAGATGAATGTGAGCCTCAGTAGATACAGACCGGAGGAGTAATGTTCTGACACACTGACAAATCTTCTTCATCGGTTTCTCCTTCCAGATTGGAACACACAAAGCATAGATATAGCACGCCCTCTGCTGGACACCGCGTGTCACTATCCCTGCTGCAAGCAGAGTTACTCAGTTTAGTTTTGCTTAGTTTTACCCTAAACATTTCCACAGTTGTCCAGGCGAGAAAAAAACAAATGGCCTTCTGCCAACCCATCAACAAATACACTTTAACTACAGTCAGGTGGAAACCCATTTCCACCACCACTTCTAACTATACCTAAACATTTATCAGTGTCTCATATTCTCACTAAGTCATGATCCTAATGGAAATCATACTCACCATGTACAGGTTTTTGGTTCTAAAGACTTGAGTATTCGTTAAAACACCTAATCTCAGGCCAGTGTATTGTTGGAGACACACAACACAATCCACAACAATTACCGCCCAAAACAAAATGCAATGGACATATCAACCAAAAAGGAAATAAGGCACTGAAAATCAAGCATACTTAAAATCCTATAAATACATATAGCGAAAATGAGAAACACAGCATTTGTTAATCTTTGGTTTATCTAACATATCTAATATAATGTTTCCATACACATAAAAAGTATTGTTTTTAGACAAGAATGCACATTAGACAAGACAGTCTACACATGGCAGTGTATTCAAGATTTATTTATTATCCTCTTAATGTAAAAATGTATAATTATGACAAGGGATACAGAGGAAATATTGAGGGGTGTTTCACAAATGTCCAGTGATGACTATATTTACAACCCCTCATCCAACGTATAGGGAGAAAAAGAAGGTGTAGAATTTAGTCAAAATAAATGAATTTATTTAAAAGAAGGAAAAAAGTTTGAATGTTAAACCATGTTGCCTTTCACTTAAACGTCCACAGCAAGCCTCACCCCACACCGCCTGCCACACACACACACAGAGCTCTGTGAACAAGACAGACAACAGCAACTGAGGAAATGACAAGTTCTCCACACAAGATTTAAGAAACTCACTATCAAATAACCCCTATTTAGTCTCACTGTAACCTCTGTCCCTATCTCCTACACATATACCTGTGCGCACAGAGGACCAAAGGTGAAGGGGGAGGGGTGGAGGCTATCTGGGGGAGAGGAGTTCAAATGCTACAGGAGAACTTGAATTCTCACATAAGCCATTTGAAAGCTAATGAGTCAGATCTCAGCTATTTGCTCTTACGGAGACAAAGACAGAGTAAATATCCAGGGGCATGGGTTACAGACTAAGATGGTACAAAATAATTAAAACACTCAGTTCATGTCTGACACAACAAGGAAATCAGCAGTATTGGGTTCCATCAGCACCATTCCTAAACTTGGATGACAGCTCTTTCACACAAAGCATTACATCTGAAGATAAGTACAGTATATTAAAACTACTAAAGGCTGGTCAAATCAAAAAAAAATATTTCATTGATGTCCAGTCAACTTGTCTTAGAGGTCCAAACCACAAGACAGGAAACCGCTGTGTTAACACAAGAACAGCAGACTACATCTCTGAATAGCATTTATAGACGGCATGAATCAGTCGCCTTTTTAAAAAGACCTATCAAGTGCTATGAGAATGTGGATCTAAATTGTTGAACTATATTTCCCTCTATTTTGGGTGGTTCACTCTCTGCCTGCACCCTCAGGGTGCAAAACTAATTTCAAAGACCGCCACGAGACAGATAATCAACAGTTAATCATTACTGCTGATATATTGATAAAAGACCGCCTATTAGGATCTAACAACTGGAGACATGAAGCAGTTCTCCATAAGTCTGCCATTACACTAAGCATTTACACTAGCTACTGGTGCAAATATGCAGCATATGGTTGAAATCTAAAATATAAACAAAAACTACTTTGCTCTCCTTTCTTTTCATTCAAACACACCTAAAATTACTGAAGTTTTCCCCTCCTCCATTCTTTTCCCCTGTTCCTTACCTTGACCCTGTCTCTGTGTATCGCTCTGCCCATGTGACCTAAGAGGCCACTCCCACTGCCCTAACTATTCCCACTTCATGAAAAACAAAAGCAATTCCTGCTTCCTGTTTAGTCGTTGGGTCTGTGAGTGTCTATTTCAGCAACATGGCAGAGGCCAATGTTTTGGTGTCTCAGGATCAGTTCAGCTGTCCATATTGTCTTGATCTACTGAAGGATCCAGTGACAATTCCCTGTGGCCACAGTTTCTGTATGGATTGTATCAGAGGCTGCTGGGATCAGGAAGATCTGAAGGGAGTCCACAGCTGCCCACAGTGCAGACAGACCATCACACCAAGGCCAGTCCTCAGGAAAAATACCATATTGGCTGACATGGTAGAAAAGTTAAAAGAGACAGGATTAAATTCTGTTTCCCCATCTCCACTCTATGCTGGACCCGGAGATGTAGAGTGTGACGTCTGCATTGGGAGAAAACTAAAAGCAGTCAAGTCCTGTCTTGTGTGTCTGGCCTCTTACTGTGAAACTCACTTCGGAGCTCACAATGATCTCAACCCAGGGAAGAAACACAAAGTGATCGATGCCTTGGGAAATCTACACAATCTGATCTGCTCTCATCATGATAAACTACTGGAGGTCTTCTGTCGCACTGAACAAACCTGCATATGTTTGCTGTGTGCTATGGATGAACACAGTGGGCATAAGACAGTCTCAGCTGCAGCAGAAAGGACTGAGAAACAGGTAAAACTGTGATTGGGATTCTTCTATTATGTGTAGTCCTGAACATAATATAGCTCTCGTCAAAGTCTGACCTTGCTGGCTAAGGGTAACTTACATAATGCACATTGCATATATTGACATAGTCTTCGTCTGAGGACTACAGGAGAGTAACATATACAAGGCCCTACTTTCATTATAGGACAATGCATTTTGTGGAATTTACATGTATGCATGAGCAACATATTCATATTAAAGGACTGTCCTTGGCATTTATGGCATTTATGGCATATAATTCTAGTCAGAATATGAGTCTGATACTGAACCATTGGGCTGTGACTATGGGGCGTGTTTCAACGAACCAGGGGGAAAAAATGCCTCTTCCCTCAATTGGATACCTAGAACCAATCAGAGCAACGTAGTATGACCATCTGATACATTCAAACTTTAACCTGATCCCGTAGGAAGGACGGCAAAAACATCTTTTCGATCGACAAATGCCTTGATCGCGTTTCTCTGTTCCTCTTTCAAAATGAATGCGCTGTCAATATCTGTTGAGATATGCCTGCTCACGTTACTAATTATTAGGGGTGCACGATTCAGAAAATGTCACGATTCGATTCGATACCGATTTTTAGGCTCATGATTCGATTCAAAATCGATTTTCGATTCAAAAACGATTCTCGATTCAATAAAATTGATTCACAGTATGTAAATGTTAGTGCTGTCAAACGATTAAAATATTTAATATGAATTTTTGTCATAGTTAACTCAAAATAAATCGCGATTAATTGCAAATGAATGAATCGCAAATTTTATTTTAATGGTCTCATCATGGAAAAGTGGATTGGCTTGCTTTATGCAATGTTTTATTTTATTGAAAAACAACATTGCCAAACATGCAAACCATTTGCACACCCCTACTAATTATAGCAGCAAGGCTAGCTGGCTACTATGTGTTTCAATGGATTTTTGGTGTAAGCGTTAGCAATGACCTAACAATAATGGTCTAGAGCGCTTCAGTTAAGACATACAATCCTCGGCAACATTCGTGTTGCACATATACAACTAACCGAGTCAATGTAGACATAAGAAAGTCGTGTAGATAGCATAATTTACATAAAATATGTCCCACTTACAAGCTCCCGATACGCGGCCATCTTGGGAGGATTTCGAATCTACCGCTTGATCATCTGTCCATCATCCTATAAAGCCCGCCCTGACAATTTGATTGGTCTGGCTTTATCCACCCGATGAAACTCTCTCCCAACTAGCTCAGAGCCAGACCAAATCTCCCTGACCAAAATTTTTGTGGGCGGGGTTTGGGCTGGTATCCAGGCTATAATGGCGTACAAGTATCAACATTAATAACAGGATGGGTAAACACGTGCATAATGATAACTTTGAAAATATAGCCGCAAGCAGTAGTCATCTGGGTCCAAGCAAAATGTGCAAACTGACCCAAGTGGCAAAAGGTTGAATGAGTTAAATCACTTCACTATATGAAAGAGGACCATTTGAATTTTGGAATATAAAGTCAAAATTTACTTTTGAACACCAAACCATATCAGAGGAAAATATGTTGTAGCTTATCGAGCCACATATTATGTCTGATTGAATCTGGGTGAAAAGCTTCTATGTGCCATTATAAATGACCCTACAAGATTTCATTAATTGGCTATTCAGAAACACTTGTATTGGCTGCTGAATTTTAAATGGACGTTGGTGGACATTTTGTTGGATGAGCTGGAATGGAACTGTTAATAGACCTCCTAATTGGCCAATTAATGAAATCCTGTAGCCGTTTCCGCTTCAGGGGCACAAGCACAAAGGGAAATGCACACCTAGGGCTAAAAACATTTTACTGTTTATCAGCCATGTGTCAGCCAGTATATAATATCGTCGACCAATGTTGGAATGGTGGGGAAAAAAGCAAAAACTTCTAATGACTGCCCTGAGTTGTGTGGTGGCAGTTATAAATGCACTTTTCCAACTGCTAAAATAGTTATGTATCAGTGACTTAGAGTTATTTACAAGCTTAAACCAATCAACTGAGTATCTTCCTTTGTCAACAGAAACAGCTGGAGAAGACTCGCACAACATGTAAGGAGAAAATCAGTGTGAGGGTGAGGGAACTGGAGCAGTTGAGACAGGCTGTGGACACTCTGAAGGTAAGCGCTGCCACAGGAGGACAGTTATGCAACCCCTCAAGTAGTCCAGTCCAGAGTGCAGAGTCCAGTCCAGTCCAGAGTGACTACTAATGCAGTATGAATACCATTTATGACTACTGGTGACACATTTACTTGTGGATTATTTTTGTTTTTTGACAGAGCTCTGCTCAGGCAGCAGTGGAGGAAAGTAAGAGGATGTTCACTGAAATGATCCGCTCCATTGAGAGAAGATGTTCTGAGCTGACAGAGGTGATCAGACATCAGGAGAGGACTGAGGTGAGTCGAGCTAAAGAACTCATGAAACACCTGGAGCAGGAGATTGCTGAGCTGAAGAAGAGAGATGATGAGCTGGAGCAGATTTCACACAGTGATGATCACATTCATTTCCTCCAGGTAATATAACTTGTTGAATGTGGTTTATCAATGCTGAATGTGAGTAAGCTGCTAAATTTTAGCAGTATTTCGTGTCCTGTTGTTAACTTGATTCAATTTGTGTCTTTATAGAGTTTCCTGCCTGTTTGTTCCTCCCCTGAGTTTGAGGGTTTACCCAGGCCAGTCATCTCTACTGATGTGTCCTATGAAGAAGTGATGAAACCTGTGTCTCAGCTGAGAGAAAGACTCCAAGTTGAGCTTCAGCAGAGTCTCCACACAGCACTTAGCACTGGTATGAAGAAGTCTGATTTTATTAAGACCTCTAACGAACTAAGAAATATGCAAGTCTTAAATAACAAAAACAAAAAAAACTCTTTTTGGTGTTTTTAGCTAAACTTGTTGAAATCACCCCATCCCCTGAGCCCAAGACCAGGAAGGATTTTTTAACACGTGAGACTCTTTCAAACATTCACACTCACAACTTAAATGTGTGGTTCATGATTTATCCAATAATTAATATTTGTAACTCAAATGTATTTTGCAATTTTGGGTCCCTCAGATTCCTACCAATTCACATTTGATCGGAACACTGTTAATAAGAAACTCTGGTTGGCTGACCAAGAGGTTGCAAAAACATCCCAAGACCAGATATATCCCTGCCACCCCGAGAGATTTGACGAAAGGTGTCTGGTGCTCTGTAGAGAAGGGGTGTCAGGACGAGCTTACTGGGAGGTTGAATGGAGTGGGAATAAAGGAGTTTACATAGCAGTTTCATACAAAGATGTCTGCAGGAAAGGAGAAGATGAGTGCATATTTGGAAACAATAAGCAGTCCTGGAGTTTGTGCTCCACCCCTTCCATGTATTACTTTAGACACAATAATGCTGGGACTAACATCACAGGCCCCGGCTCCCACATAATTGGAGTGTATGTGGATCACAAGGCAGGGATTCTATCCTTCTACGGTGTCTCTGACAAAAAGATGACCCTCCTCCACAAAGTGCAGACCACATTCACCCAACCACTCTATCCAGGATTTGGGGTTGGAGATGGATCAAAGGTAATGTTTTGTCAGTTGAAGTCATCATAATATCAGGAATGACAGCACACAATCACTGAGATACTGACTTAGATACAGTATTTTGAATAGAGATAATGTATGTATCCATGGATGTCATATTTCTATTTACTTTTGGACTTTTGAATATATATTCTTTTTGAAAAAAGCACCAGCACTGCTTAGAGATTGCTATTTGCCACTTACAGTCCCGGTTATGTGTCAGGAAAAGCTCCCAGATATTGAAATACAGTGAAAGCACACATACAGTCAGAAAAGCATGATTATCGTTGTGAGTTGTCAAGTTCCCTATAAACCACTTAATTAATACCATGTAGACTATATTAACCAGTTCTGAATGCATGTTTTGGTTTTCTAATCCAGTTTGTAACAGTTTTCTAATATGTAATGCAGCTGTAGGGCATCTACACTTTGTAAAATATCACTAGCATAGTACTTTACACAGCATATAGCTCTCTCATAATTATTTTTGGAGGAAGTAAATGTAAATTAATATTAAATGTGAATAAATAGTGAATATTGTGTATGCTTGGGAGCTGTTGCCTGTACAACATCCACTACTTGAAGATGCATGTTACTGATAAAAGTTTACACAGCAAACACATAATCTCACACACATACTGCACCGTGCCAATGTAGGACTATAACATAATAAGAAAATGCATAAACAAATGAATGACTAATTAATATAGGCCTACTGCTCACACAACTGCTTGTGTTTTCATCAAGAAATTGATCCAGAAGCTGGTGGTGGTATGTGTTGAGAAATTGACTTGATGCATAGCAGAGTTACACCTATACTGAATATGACACTGAAGCTGTTGTCATACATCCCTGATCCCTGCAGATGAATACGAGCCTCAGTAGATAATGACAGGATGACTGATGTTATTCTAACATACTGACATAACTTCTTCATCGGTTTCTCCTCATGTGCCAGAGTGAAACACACTTTCTTAGCACAGATATAGCATGCCCTCTGCTGGCCACTGCCTGTAACTATCCCTGCTGCAAGCAAGAGTTACTCAGGTTAAGTTTAGTTTTATAGACTGTTTATAGTTAACAGTCAAGGTCAGTCAAGCAGGTTCACAAAAGAGAATCAATTAAAGTTAAGGACCACTGAAGCTTTGTCAAGTCCTGATAAACTAGGCCTGTAGCCTACACTCAAGTTGAGCTGAACTGAGCATTTGCAATATATACTACTGCCTGCTGTTGGATGTAGCATGCAATTCGTGAGGTAGCCACGGCCAGAGGCAGAAAGTGTCTTGCCATCCTGATAACATCATGAAACGCGCAGCTTAAGCCTCTATCTCTCTAATAGTGGATAGACCACTGCGCGTTTCATGTTGTTATCAGGATGGCAAGAACCTAGGGTTCGCGGCGGTAGCCAGTACTGTAGATGGCAGTGATGAGCCTTTTTCTAGGGTAAACCATTTCAGCTCAGCCAGGCGAAAAACTAAAAAAGAAACGTCGACTGTTGGGTTGTTGTTTTTCTCGTATTTTCTCCTAACTCTTCAGAATCAGTCATGGATGACGACGTTATCACAACGCTGAAAATATTGATAATTGGAGAAAGTGGTGTTGGAAAATCAAGGTGATTTATATTTGTTATTGTTATTTAGCGCTGTAATTTCAGCATCAGTGTTTAGCCTAAGTTGGCTAATGACTACAGCCCATTTGGACTTTGCTAGAGCTACTACTGTAAAGTTGTGTTTAGTCAACATAACGTTTACTCAGATAGCTTGTTAACAGCTGTTGTCGCCAGTGTTGCTGGCACAAGGTTGGAAATCCTGCCTTAACTGATCATTTAACTTAATCCATGTAATGAGAAGTGTAGCGAACATCACTGGTTTGTGGTGGTGCCCAGTCATAAAATGGTACACTGAAGTAACTTTAAATAAGCGAACAGGATGTCTGTGGTGGCCATATGTTGTGGCCAGCAAGGTGTGTGTTGTTTCCTGACATTAGTCCAATACGGCCATCTGAATATACTGTGTAGCCTAGTGTGTGTAGCATTCGCCTAAGCTGTGGGCTGACAGTTTAGCTACGAAGCTACCTACGTTAGGTGGTGACGTGTAGCTGGGTTGTCCATGTATCCTACATTCAGTGGAGATAACAGCACTTATATTGCTCTGACTCAACTTGTCTCATTAGATCTATAATGTATTCCATCGGCTCCTAATAGAATCTGAAGAGCTCATGAGTGGCCGCAGGCCATTTGATATTAACATACTTCTACAACTACGTCTTGTAGTTCACGACGACATTGAACTAGGGTGTACAACCTTTGGTGAAGAGCAGCAGAACACAGCTTTCCGTGTAAAGGCTGCCTAAATTCTGGTCCTGCAAATGAAGTGGACTTTCACTGACAAACATTGTTCACCAGTATTATTCGTTAAAATTGTACGCAGTCCTGTTTGGCGATAAAGTGAGTTTGGCGTTTCAGTCTTAAATAGTAGGCCTAATCAAGACAATTATGCGAATAGTAAATACATTTATATGTACCAATTTCAGATGAGGTGTAATTTGAGAAACTATGCTATTTCTGAAACAGTTGAATTCGCTTTTAATTATATTTTATTTAAAATATATGGACACAAAACTACTAAAAAAACGATTTTCCAAGTGACTATTTCAGGCAGACCAAGCCAATATCTGTATAAATTGCAATGCTGATGCAAGTTATCATACTGTAAAACCACCCCCAGAATAGAACATGAATAGGATGACTGTATTTAGTGTAGATTACAGCTGTGGAATTCAGTGTTTTCATGAATGGGTCATTTCCAACATTTATGAACTAGGCATGTTCTATCACACTGTTTTCAAATTTTCATTGATTTTCATTAAAAGTGTTAAGCCTCTTAAAACCCCCTTTCATTGACCCATGGTAGTTTATATTATGCTGGATTTATTCTGAGTAATTTCTCCAGAAACATAGCAAAATGAAATCTAAGCAATGACAGTTCACAAACAAGCAAAAATAACAATAGAAGCCCAGCTATTTGCCCCCTCTCCCTGTGTCTGTCAATGGAAAGTTTTTTTCATGGGAAGCTTGGGTAGGACCAGACACTTCTCACCTTCACTCCTTCTACCCTTCTCATTTTAAGTAGTTTTGCTCTGAGGTCTTTGGATTTTATCCACAGTGCTTTATTACCTTACCTAATACATGATCTCACTCCTGAATTCTCTAATATCCTCTGGTAAAAAAAAAAGTGTCTGCCTCTAAAGGACAGTGCTAAATCCTCAATACTTTTCTGCCCAGTTGGTGAGACTTCAAGAGAATTAGGGTAGCTCATCTACATATTAGGCTTAGCGTTTTACGATTGTCTCACTCTTTCAGATCCAGCAGCCATTTCTTAATCACCTCCTTTGGCATACCCTAGCCTAGTAGGAGACTATCATGTTCCCAGTAAATATGAAGAATATATCTGGCAGTTTGAACTTTCCCTTCGGGATGTCGACTGAGTAATTGTGGCGCAGCTGGAAAGGAAATGAGAAGGATCATCTAATGAAATGTGTATGGGGGGAGGGGGGGGGGGGGGACTGGAGAGATAACTACAAGGTAGCGCTTATTAATAATACAGGTCACCATAGTGAAACAAGAGGCCGTGCTCGTCCATAGTCTGAAGACTCAGGTCTGTTGTGCTTGCTGATGACGTGCGTATGCATTTCAGTAGGCCCTCAGCCCTGTGTTGGTCGTTAGGATTGGATCATAAGGACTGGTCCTCACCAAGAGTAGGGTTACTGGACAGATCCTTACAGCATATACAGTGACTCGCTGCACATCATTATGATGAGGTCATGTTGGTGATGAGGAATAGTGAAATGCTAATGTCTCTTTTGTTTGTTTGTTCTGTATTTTTTCTCTTTCTTTTTCATTCTTGTCTTTAGTCTTCTGCTGCGATTCACAGATGACACGTTCGATCCAGAACTTGCGGCTACTATTGGTGAGTATTTACCATATGCAAGCAACGACACGTATTCCTTCTGTCTCTCCCTCTTTCTCTCCCTCCCTCTTTGTTTCTCTCTTCCTCCCCTTTAATCTCAGTCTCTTCCTCTCACTCACACACACAGTTTCACTTTAAGTGATGGAGACGCTCCCGGTAAAAGCATTAAACAGTATATCTTAAGGAGAGCCGTGCAGACACTCCTGAGCTATGTCTGGGTAATAGACTCACACACACACTCACTCTCTCACATACACTCACTCTCTCTCTCACACACACATTCACTCTCTCTCACACACACACACACACACACACACAGACACACTCACTCTCACACACACATTCACTCTCTCTCTCACACACACACACACACACACACACACACACACACACACACACACACACACACACACATATACACACACACACACACACACACACACACACTCTCTCTTACACACACATACACACACACACATACATACACACACACACAGACACACACAGACACACAGACTCTCACACACTCACACACTCTCACACACACTAAGGCACTGCACAGTCACACAGAGTGGGAGCGCTATAAATCAGGAGTCCTGCGGTAGAGATGACGGCTCTTCATGGCTTCGCAGAGAGCGAGCCCTTCCTGTCCAGCCCCAGTAAAGAGCACTTGTCGACTGTGGGGCTGCACGCTTTTAAAACACGAGCCTCCTGTCTCAAGGTCTCTGTGCCCTCTCCCAAGCGACCCTGAAAACATTTAATAACTCACCTGGAAGAAGAAGAAAAAAAAAACTACACATATTGGGAGATGATTCATCACCCTGCCAATTGGCTGAGACATCCGAACTGCCAGAGCTCCCCTGCCATATGAGGGGGAGGGGGGAGTTCTGCGCTGGGGAGGGAAACCATAGAGGATCTTCAGGATAATATGGAGGGGAGAGTTCTGCACTGGGGAGGTAGACCATAGAGGATATTTCAGGATGATATGGAGGGGAGAGTTCTGCGCTGGGGAGTGAGACCATAGAGGATATTTCAGGATGATATGGAGGGGAGAGTTCTGCACTGGGGAGGGAGACCATAGAGGATATTTCAGGATGATATGGAGGGGAGAGTTCTGCGCTGGGGAGGGCAGTAGCAGAAGTGCTTCCCTGGCTGTGCTCCGCTGATCTGTGACGGCGCTCGGCGGCCACGGCAAACAGATGGAGCTCTGAAGAGTTATACCTGGGGCCGTTTATAGGTGTCCTGTCCGGTAATCCGTCATACTTAAATCAATGGTTAAAACATGTCTCTGAGATATTGTGGTAACAGGACACCTTGTTTTATTTATTACACACACGCACAGTTGGTCTCTCTTTCTCTCTGTCCTTTCCCCACACACACACACACACACACACACACACACACACACACACACACACACACACACACACACACACACACACACACCCCATCACCTGATCCATTATTAAACCTCTTCTCTCTTTTCTCCTGAGTGAGTGCTGAATGGCCTGTCTTGTGGATATATTGTCGGGAGACGTCTGTAAAATCACTCAACAGGAGCACGCCCCATCTCCCTGTGCTAACTTCAAGAATAGAATCTGCATGTGTTGTGTGTGTCTGAGCGAGTGTGGTGTGTCTGAGAGATTGCTGTGTGTGTGAGAGAGTGCTGTGTGTGTGTGTGTGTGAGTGAGTGAGTGAGTGAGTGCTGTGTGTGTGAGAGAGTGAGTGAGTGAGTGCTGTGTGTCTGAGCGAGTGTGGTGTGTCTGAGAGAGTGTGGTGTGTGTGAGAGAGTGCTGTGTGTGTGAGAAAGTGTGGTGTGTGTGAGAGTGGTGTGTGTGTGAGAGAGTGGTGTGTGTGTGAGAGAGTGGTGTGTGTGTGTGAGAGAGAGTGTGTGTGTGTGAGAGAATGTGTGTGTGTGAGAGAGCTTGGTGTGTGTGTGAGAGAGTGGTGTGTGTGTGTGTGAGAGAGTGGTGTGTGTGTGTGAGAGAGTGTGTGTGTGTGAGAGAGCTTGGTGTGTGTGAGCAAGCTTGGTGTGTGTGAGAGAGCCAGTCCGTATGATCATCGGAGCAGTCATGCTTGCATTGGCTTGGTTGCCAAGGCAATGCTGGCTGTCATTCAGCTGTGATGCATGTCCATGCTGTCTCATACCAGGGCTGCCTCAGGCTAGACTAGGACCCCTAGAGTGCTTATTAATATTAGATTAGTTTATCAAACACCTGGGGTTTCACAAAGTAGGATTAGTACATTATCCAGAGCACAGATTCAGTTAAGCCTGAAAGCAGAACCTTTAATATAAATCGACATACCAGAATTGAAAGGGGGGTTGATGTCAAGGATTTTACTGGGCAGAGAGGTCTGTCAACTCCCTAATCTTGTTTTGTGAGATGTCACCTTGGACGTTTGTTCAGGCCTTGCTGGGTCTTGTTTTGTGAGATGCCACCTTGGACATTTTGTTCAGGCTTTGCTTGGTCTTGCTTTCCATGTTTCATCACCAACCCTAACACAAAGTAGAAGGCCTAAGTGTCCACGACTTGTGTTTATATACTTCTGTGTTTGTGTCACAGGTGTGGATTTTAAGGTGAAGACCCTTACAGTGGATGGTAACAAAGCAAAACTTGCAATTTGGGTGAGTATGTATGTTTGTTTGTGTGTGTGTGTGAGAATTTGTGTGTGTGAGTGAGTGACTGAGAAGCCTCCCTTTCCCTGTTGTCGTTCTTACCCTGTTTTTGTGAATGGTCCTCAGAGCATTTAGTCCAGGCAGCAGCACAGTAGGTCCACACTTACACTCAGACAGCAGCAGAGGGCGCTGTACTCCCACACTTACACTCAAGCTGTTCAGCAAATGGAAATATTTCACTCTTATGTTAAATGGCATCATTTCAGATACCGGTGGGGCCACAGCCTTTTTGTTTACATTTGTTATGCATATAGACACACACACACACTCTAAGAGAGATGGAATTCTTATTTTTTTTATCTGATTCTGATCTGATTTTTCTGAGGATTAATTATGATTGTGTATAAATAATATTTACCTGTGTATACATTATATGAATATCTTGACAGAGTTTGTGCAATTAAAATGAAGCATGACTTTGAATGAATGTTATTTTGTTGTATTGCATTGTGCGTATTTAGTACCACAAAAAGATCTGACCGTGAGTGAGTGTGTGTGAGTGTTATTTGTTGTTGTTGTTAGTGTTATTGTTGTTGTTGTTGTTATTGTTGTTTTTGTAAGCTGAGCAGCCTGTGTTGTGTTATTTCACAGGACACCGCCGGTCAGGAGCGTTTCCGCACACTCACGCCCAGCTACTACAGAGGAGCTCAGGGAGTAATACTGGGTGAGTTGGCAAAGCCAGCACACACACACACACACACACACACGCACACACACACACACACACACACACACACACACACACACACACACACACACACACACACACACAAACACAATCATGAACTCCACACAAGCACAATGAATGCAATGTATTAGCAGGAGTGACCTTCCACCAGTTTGTAAGCGATCACAGACTTATACTGACATAGACTGACTTATGCTGACATAGACACTCTACATGGTAGGGTATGCTGGTGGTTCTAGCCAGACGCTCGGATGGCCAAAAGCAAGCTGAAGACTGTGACTTGGACGAATAGTGTTTCTGTTTCCCTTGTTTACATGCACTCAGCGTTGTTTGTTGTTGTTGTTTTTTACAGTCTATGATGTCACAAGAAGAGACACGTTTGCCAAACTGGACAACTGGCTGAATGAGCTGGAGACGTACTGCACACGAAACGACCTGGTGAAGATGCTGGTGGGAAACAAAATTGACAAAGTAGGTGTTGCCGTGGTGCAGGAGTTCACTTCCATGATGTGACTTTCAAAGCATATAGACTTACTCCAGGAAGGAGTTCATCAGAAGTCTCTTTCTCTTCGTTTTTTAGGATGGCCACGAGGTGGATAGAAGTGAAGGACTCAAGTTTGCGCGCAAACATTCCATGCTGTTTATAGGTAAGTCCAGGAGAAGACACTAGCAGGCCTCCTCTCTGTGTTTGTCCAATCAGGGAGCTTCCAAAGAGACAGACATCTCTACCAGCCAATCACTCTGCTTGATCATAGCCCTTTGAGGGGAACTGCGGCACTCCTACAGTGGCCGACGCTATGTGGCGGCTAGCAGAGACTGCTAACATCAAGAACTGCTCGAAGGAGTTCAGCGGAGTTCAGTTTCCTTCATGGCAGTTCTCTTCCTCTTCCAACTCATGGTTTGCTTCAGGCAGCGACATTGGCCGGGCCTTCTGACAGTGGCCTGCACTTTACATTATGAAGTACATTGCATTATAGATGAGGTCATCTCTTTTCGAAGCGTCAAACAGGAATTAGGGATTAAGTCAAAAATCCAGTGTGACACTGAAATTAGAGTGCTTCCGTCTCACGTTTCAGCTCCGTTTTTAGACCGCCTCGCTCCGCCAGGCTGAGCCGACCTCAGACCTCGACGCTTTGGCAGTTTTGTCGAGCCGACCGGACCGTGCTGTGTATATCTTAAAGCTGACGTCTTTTCCTACAAAATGGAAGTGCAGAGCCACATGCTTGGTTCACGTGTGTGTGTGTGTGCGCGTGTGTGTGCGTGTGTGCGTGTGTGTGCGTGTGTGTGTGTGTGTGTGTGTGTGTGTGTGTGTGTGTGTGTGTGTGTGTGTGTGTGTGTGTGTGTGTGTGTGTGTGTGTGTGTGTGTGTGTGTGTGTGTGTGTGTGTGTGTGTGTCTCGTGTCGTGTAAGCACATATCTGTCTGAATTAGCTGTATTTTAGACGGGCTATCGATGAGGGCAGCTCAGTGAAGACATAAGCAGATGGTACTGGGGCACTAAGCCCCCTGCCTGAGGCGGCCAAGCCAATCACGGGGCACGTGCCCTTCTGTAGGGCTCTGAGTGTTTTTCCCTCTGTCTCTGCCTCTGCCTCTGCCTCTGCCTCCTACATCTCATCACGTTGGCTTTTCCATCATTCAGCCGCTACTGGGTCTTCAAGGGCATCTCCCACCCAAAACCCTCTCATGTGTCTTTTCCATAAGAGTTCCTCTAGTTCCTAACCCTCTCATGGACCCTCTCCATAAGAGTTCCTCATTCCTAACCCTGTCATGTACCCTCTCCATAAGAGTTCCTCTAGTTCCTAAGCACTCCACTGATGATGTCCATTAGTTATGCTGAGGGGTAAGGTCGTTGGGCGGACGCATTGGTCTCGCATTAAAACGTTTCTGCTGGAAGTCTTCTGGTGCCAAACCTCAGACAAGTGAACCGAGCAGAAGAGGAACATAATGGTCATCGTTCACTGTGCCATGCCTTATGGATTTAATGGAATTTACAAATGGATGTTATTCTTCTCCCTCTCTTTTCCTCTCCTCCTCCTCCTCCTCCATGTGTTCTCTCCTCTGTATCTTCCGTGCTCTTTCTCTCTCCCCTCTGCCTGTCAGAGGCCAGTGCAAAGACCCGGGACGGGGTTCAGTGCTCGTTCGAGGAGCTGGTGGAGAAGATCCTGCAGACACCAGGCCTGTGGGAGAGCGAGGGGAGAGGAGGTGTCCAGCTGTCCGATGACGAGCAGATCGCCGCGGGGGGTTGCGGGGGCTACTGCTCCCTCATCTAATCCCTCCACAACACACACACACACACACACACACACACACACACACACACACACACACACACACACACACACACACACACACACACACACACACACACTTACACACACACACACACACACACACACACACACTTACACACATCTAGGAACACGCATCTGCTGAAAGGGAAAAACACATCACACGTGCACAGCCTCTCTCTTGCAGGTGTCTGTCTCTGTCCATCGCAGACATGCAAGTGCGCACACACACGCACACACACACGCACACGCACACGCACACACACACTTGCATACTCAAATACAGTACGTATACGTACTACCATACAGTACAGATCTCTCTCTGATATCAGGAAAACTAATCCTGATTTCACACTACTTTTTTTCACAAAGCCACAAAAAACATGAATGCTATCAGTGGAGAGCATACACATGACCTCACGACAGACTGAAGGAGAAAACCAGAGGCGGTGTCATCTGTCAGGACCGAATTATGCATTAACTCTCCGCCTGAGTGAGTGAGTTTCGACGACTCCAAGCAGTCCCAATAGTATTTGAATGCTTCCCTAATGCTAGCATAGTTCCTTTCATTTGTTCAAGATACCTGATCGCCCCTTTCTGTGAAGAGACATCAGCTAAAATGGTTTATTATTGCCCTGGAAATGGAAACTAAATTAAACCACAAAAAAGTAAGAGCACCTACAACTTCTACCAAAAGTAACTGCCAAAATATGACAAACACAATGGCTGAACGTTCTACTTTACAGGATGTGTTTGATTCCCTTTTTTAGTTATGTCTGATGTGACGTCTTTTCATTCTTTTCTCACTGAGTGCTGCTGCTCAAGCATGGTGGCAGACAGAAGACCAGACACTGTTCTGTGCTTGGCATGGCATTGCATTGCATGGCATGGCCTGCATTTTCTGTCTCCCACGAACCGAATGTTTCGCTTTTGTGTCGTGGTTAGGGTGGTAAATCCCCTCTTTAGCACACACACATGCACAGTGCCACTACAAAGCTCATGTGTCGAAAGCAAGTTTCCGACCATCGGGGCAGTGTTTGGATATCGCCAGACGCATCATCCAGAAGGCTGCTTTGGTGAACGTTTTGGAAACGTGTTTTTGGTGGTGTCCGTGTCGGGGCAATGCTTGGGCATAGAGTCTCAAGTGTCAAGGCAGGTGTGAGCGGCTGAAAGATGAAAGCCCTGCAGTAGTCTGTGTTTGGGCTGAGAGGGGCGCGTCCTCTGCATCTCAGCTCATCGGCCCGCGCGAGGTGGAAAAATCTGGAAAAGCATCGCCTGCTTAGCGGGAGAGGAGTGTGAGTCATAGGGGTGTGTACACAAGTCGTCAGACACAAAGACGGACAGAGACAGACAGACAGATAGACAGAAAGAAAGAAAGAAAGAACATAATGCCAGAGGAAAAAGTGGCTGTATGATACCCTTTACTCGTGTTTGCATTTTTTTCCCCATGCATTTTGTCATGATCCATTACTTTTTAGATTTTAATTCCATCCAGGTTGTCAACGCAATTGTAAAGACTGAAAGTACCAATTAACCCTTAGTAGCCTGGCAGAATGGGCCTGCCCCTGCCTGTTTGATTGATTGGTTAACTGGTTCCTATTTTTTTTGTTATGTGTGTCTCAAGAAAGCTCAGATGTGATTTCCTGGGAATTGAATGGGGAGTTTGTGTGACTACGTTTTATAATATTTTATCTACTTACATGTACACCATCTCTCTTTTTATTTTTTTTCAATGAAGGTTCTACAAAGATAGTTTTTTTTTTACTATAGAACTCAGATATCTGATTGAACTCATAGAAAGGAAATATGGAGATATCAGCCATTTATTTTCTTTAAAAAAAAATGAATAAATAAATTCCCTCGCTGAGCTGCAAAGAATGTAAATCCAGTCTAGTGAGTGGCATTGCTGAGCTTTTTGCATGTGTGTTTGTTTGTTTTGTTTTTTTTAAACCGACTGGAATTAATGTAAATTCTGACCAGTACTATTCTTGTTTGTAATTTTAGAAAGCTATTACATTAACTATTACAAAACTATTTACATTAAATGATAATAATTTAAAAAAAAAAACATTGTGTCTTTCAAATTGTCCAAATATCCTCATCAACCCTCCACAGGCTTTGGTCATAGGAACACTAGTGTGGGAATTCTGGGGAATCTCCGCTTGTTCAGGCGGTGTCCTCACATGGACCTAAATCATTCGCCCCTCTGACAGTCCAAGGCCGTTTCTATGGCAATAATTGGGTTTGACTGGTAGATGTGTAATTCCTGTGCGCGCATGAAAGAGGACTCGTGACATATTGTTGCCATGGATTCAGCCTGGAGAGAGCATTGCAGTTTGGATGAAAATATGTCTCGGTCAAACACCAAGTGCGTCGGATGCGGCGAGCGCACGGCAGTGTGCATTGGGCCTTCCGCCACCGCTGATGGACGCCTGGAAACAGACCACAGAGCACCGGGCCGAGGAAGCCCAGTTCTCAGAGCTCTGAAGAATCCGAGCACGCACACCTCACAGGCCTCCGCATTTCTTTCTTACTTTCTCTTTTTTTTCCCCCCATTCCAGCATCTTCTCAGCATTTCCCTCCCCAAACGAGCTCCAGGAAACAGGCCTGTGTGTCAGCTCCGTGTGACATGTTTCGGGATTCACAGAGGAATCAATCATTTTAGCCCGATCAAACACAGCAGATCTAACACACTCAACATGAGCTGGTAGGCCACTGCATATATGCTGTGTTTGAACTGTTGGCTACATTTCACTGGCCAAACATCAGAGGGCCTCTAAGAAGTCCATGGAGAATGATGATTTTTTTTTTCCTTTTTACCATTGGCCCCATATTGTACATGAGCTTACACATTTTCTTATCCTGCAGGCCTGCTTCAACAGGACCTAAAACTAGCAGGGTCGTAGGGTCTATTCCCAGAGAGAACATATACTGACAATATGTATCGTCTTCTTGAACCATATGCCGCTCTGAATGAGAGTGCCTGAGAAATTAAAATAATGTCCGCAAACTCCTTTGCATCTCTCTCAAGTTCAAACAAGACTCATTGGCATGACATGGACGAATTATATATATATATTTACTGTATATGTATAAATAGTTGATATCTATAAGATCAAACAGAACAGAACATCATATCTAGTGCAGCAGCAGTTTGTGTGTGTGTGGGTTTGTTTCTTCAAGTGCTTCACCGATGAAGTAACTCTTTTTTTCTATGGCAAGCATCTACGTAGGTTGCATACATGTTTCCTGCGACTGTTGCACTATGTTCCCTGTTTAATATTCTTAGGATTTGATTGTTTTCAAGTTTTTTGAAAATCTGGGTACATTATTCTAAATTTGGACATGCGCCCCAGTTCGGGAAGTTTTTATCTTCAAAATTGCTGTAATTTAGTGCAAGAATATATGTGTTATGAAGTCACACTCATCCTCATATTCACTAGATAGGTTGCAAAACCGCAGAACAGAACCCAAAGGGACGGCTCCACACCCTGTCAGTGTACGGTCGCCACATCCACACAGTTCCTTACATTTTCACTCACAATTAGGTATACAACATTCTCTCACTTTATGAGGCGGTCATATTTTTGTTCCACTATGCAGTCCAGTTGGTATGTCAAATTGGATATATTTGTTTTTGCTTCTCCTTCAAATCATTAAAATTGAGATTGAAATAGTACTGATTTCAGCCCAAGGTATGTGTATTTTTGCTTTCCTTGACATCTGGATTTTTTTCCTGAAATGTTAGGTTTTTTTTTTTTTGTGGGCTAAAAGTCAGGGCCCAAGTCTCACAGAACTTTAGTTTCATGTGGGTTAGTCAGGGGACAGGTCTCACAGACCTTTTGCAAGACATTTTGGTTCTGCTGTATACCCTCTTCTGTTGCAGACAACAGAACCTACTATTCTGCAAAAAGAAAACATTCAATTTCTGAGTGATTTCTGAGTGAACTGTTTTTGCCAGTTCATTAACATACAGTACATATTCAAAAGGGTCAGTGATAGCAGGCAGCCATGCCTCACACCCCATTCTTGATTGAAGAATTCTGTTAGCTTCTTTCCAGTTTTAATTGTCCATTTGTATAATTGTTTGTTATGTTTTGCTTTTCCTCCTACACCAGTATAATACTTTTAGAGAAAAAGCTAATCATCATGCCAAATGGGATCAAAGGCCTTTTGGAAAGATATTTTGATTTGAAGTTGGTTTACATATTTGTTGATTAGAGTGAAAAATATGGTCTGATGTTCTGCATTTTGCCAATTTGACTTCTACTTGAGTCATGGTCCTTGCTTGAAACTTATCATTCTACTGTTCAAAATGCTGCAACATTTCCCGAGATTACTGTTTACACAGATGAATCAGTAGTTTAGGGTCAAATGTGTCCCTACTCTTGAATATAGTATATTCATAGTATATGAGTTCTTTATTCCAGATATCAAGAAAGTATCCAACACTTGGAACCCAGTTCAACAGTGTTTTTAAGCATTCGGATGGATACAGTCAGGCCAGATTGCCTTTTCTGACTGCAGGCCTTGGGGTTTTCTATCAGTTCAGTTTCAGTTAATGGGTAGTCTTATAAGTTTTGGTATTTATTGATTGTGTTTTCCATATTGATCCTTATTTGCAGATTGTGCTTCATTTACCGTAAAGGTTTTCAAAGGTGCTTTTCCATATTCCTCCATTTTGTTCAAGTTCCTCATGTGGCTTTTTATTATTTATTATAATCCAATTATTCCAGAAGATGTTTGAATTTATAGATTCTTCAATTGCCTTTAATTGCTTTTGGGTGAACTTCCTGAGAGTGTTTTTGTTCCGTTTAAGCTCTTTATAAGAAATGAGGCGTAAAACAGGGTTATTGGGTTTCTGTGTTTTTTGATAGCCTAAGCCTACATTTTTTCCTCATAACTTTGAAATCCCAAACAAACCATTTTTCATTTTTCTTGTTTATTCTTACAAGGTTTTTTTAATAGCAATATTGCGATTAGAAAGATTAAGATTCTCTCTCTCTCGCTCTCTCTCCCTCTCTCTTTCTTTCTCTCTCTCTCTCTCAGCAGCCCCATGTTATGCTCACAGACCTTTTTCCTTAAGATGTTCCCATTCCCTCCATGGGCCAAAGCAGACTGGAATCAATTATCTTATTTAAAATGTCATTTCAACCGTGTGTTTTTCCATCTAAAAATGTCAGTGTTGGTGGTACCAAGATAGGCCATACTCAAAGTTATCACTGTAGGTTTACTAAATGCACTGAAGCTAAAGCCCTTGTTTTGATAGTCATGTCTTGATGGTCATATTGGACTGGACAATTGAAAACAAGCAACACAGACAGAAAATATAAAAATCCTATTAAGGCATCCACAGGAAAACTAAATCTCCACAGACTTCCAGCAGTCCGTTTGAGCTTTCCCAGTGCGTAGCCATCCCACTATAGCAAAAGAGGAATTTGTAAGTTATCCAGTTGGATTCAGTGTTGACTGATCTGATGTAACCAACTGTAATACTAAGGCACACAGAGGTGTTTAGGTTGTTGTGCTTCCCTATCAGTACCCTCTCCCTCCCATCCTCAGAGGCAATTCATAGATTGCTACGGTAATGCTGTATGTTTTGAGTGTAGCCTTAAGAAATGGTGGATTGTGATTCTGGGAGTGAACGGGCTATTTGTACAGTTATACAGTATTTCACTTTCACTTTTTAGATCACACAAGTGTCTATGGATTAACATGTCTCGGAGGGTTAGAGTGGAGAGGAGGACTGTTCCCTCTGCTGTTAGCCTCTCACTCCTTTCCACTCTCTCTCTCTCTCTCTCTCTCTCTCTCTCTTTCACTCTCTCTCGCTCTGCCTCTCTACAGCAGCAGAGGCCTATGAGGTCACATGCAACAGACCCGCAGAACAGATGAGTGTGTCAGTGCGAGTGGAAATACTTTAATTATTCTGAATCGCTTGTTTGGACTTAGTCAGGGTCTGCCACATTTGTTCCCAGATGTTGCGTCATAAGCTTCCGATTTCTGTGTTTGACAATCCACTGATGGATGTGTCTCTTTTTTACCATTTCTTTTCTCTCTCCATCCCTCCCTCCCTCGCTCTCTCTTTCTCTCCCTCTCTCTCTCTCATCTCTCGCTCCCTCTCTCTCTCTCTCTCCCTCTCTCTCTCTCTCTCCCTCTCTCCCCCTCCCTCTCTCCCTCTCTTTTCTTTGTGCTCATTCTCTCTCTCTCTGTCTTTTTCTTTGGTCCCCAGTCTTCATTTTTATTCATGAATTAATTCATTTTGTCTCACTATTTATTATTTAATCCTCCTATTGTCCTAAGAAAAAGTAAAACCTATGACCTTTGGGTCATTACATTGACTCTCACCTAAATATTTAAGTACATCTATACAATTTGGCACAGTATTACAATTACTTATGTAGAATTCAACCAAAAAGGTGTTGGTAAAGTGTATAGCTGATTTTGTCTCTCTCTCTCTCTTGCATTGCAAATGCTGTGAACATAGGTAAAACTATGATTCAGGCTCCCGTAAAATGCACTAAATTTGTTTTAAGCCATTTAAGTTTATGATTTTTATGAAATAAAACCATCTTGTCACTAATCCAGTCTATAAAGACCACCTTTTGACTAAACCGATTCTAACATTTCGATGTTCAAACTTGGTCACAGCAGAAAAAAAAAAGATTAAAGCTCTTTTGAACTGTAATATTTAAATTAAGACAGGGAGATTGTGATTCAGTCACATAATCTTAGACATGGACAAGCAGATTTTAGATGGATTTTAGAAGGGGGGAGGGGGCTTTTGACAAACTAGGGCAGGACATTTAGGTACCAGTAAATTACCTTAAAAATAATCTACAATATGGTGTGCACTTATGGGGGAAAAATGAACACCCATTATGAGTGTTGAATGTTGTGATGCTAGGCTAGAACGGTCAAACGTACAACTACATAATGTTGGTATGCTAGGCTAGAATGGCTACATCATAGTTGTTTGCTTCAGCCTGCCCCTGCATTACCAAGTTCAACATTATTTTTTTTTTTTTTTTCAGAAAAGTTCAATTTCTCTCTCCTCAGGTAGGCCTTTACAGTTTATTTGCTGAGATAGAGCACCCACTAGTCTTCTCATGCTATCTCTAAATTGTATAAAATTTGAGTAATGACGTGGTCTTATATTCTCATCAATAGAAATGCAATGGTAGGAACTTCACATGCTAATATAATAATGAAGGACTAGACTAGAGAAATAGTGGTATCACTAACACACTAATGCTAATCGTAATGCAAAGGTCTATATTTGGCTGGCTAATTATTATGTGCAGTCTTATGTGCGGAGAGGCTAGGTCAGATTGTGTCAGGAATCAGTGGTTTTGAATACAATACATTGCTAGCTAGCATGCTAAATGAGCTTTCTTGAAATGTACTTTCTAGCAGGTAATTATGAGTGTGAAAAGGGCTGATTAGTTTATAGGGGCTCACATAGCCTGTTCTACATCAAAAGTTGTTTCTGGTCATATTGACCCAAAGACAATAGGTGTTACTTTTTTAGCAGGTACCCTGAATTTTTGTCTTTTTATTTATTTATTTTTTTGGCATTTCTGGAAGCCAGATGGAGTGCCATGGAGTTTCATCACCATTTTTGTAATCATTTGTGTGTGTGTTTGAAAGTAGTTACTGAATGTGATCATTCTCACCCAAGGACAATAGGAGGGTACATTTTCTTTTGTTCTTTCTTTCTTTCTTTCTTCCTTTACCTTCTTCACTATTTAAGTGGTTATTGTATCTCCTGCAGATTCGAAGATAAATATAAATATGGTAAACCAACCACACCTTAGAGATAACATCTTCTGTGGAATCCCTTTCACTGGCTTTGGGTTGCCATAGGGACAAGATGATGGACAGAGGGGGAGGCCGAGTGATGAAGGGGCCTCTTCTAGGGAAAGTCAAATGTCAGGGAAAGTAGCTCTCTATTCATTTGCCCTAGAGCCCCCCTGCGACGCTGCCAGGCGCCCTAGCTTCCTGTGTGGCGTATTTCTAGCTGCGCGCCACACACTCAAATTCCTGTGCCATATTGTCATTCACGATACATTCGGAGAAAATGGAGGGAAATGAAACGAGTCTTCTAGTTACCCAGCCAGGGTGCTACAGCATCCAGGGGGCAAACCCACGAACCTTAGCTGTGAACTCCCATAATAAACTAATCACATTGTATCAACACGAAGAGAGTGTAAGCTTACCGCACAGCCGAAGACCCGTTTCCACGGAAAAACCGCATGTTTCGCCGTGTCGGTTCCGTTCCAGCGGTTCCGATGGCCGATCTGAGAGCGAGTGAAGGGATTGGGCCTTATTCCTGGTCTGATGATTGGCACATGGATAGACAGATTCATTATTTTGCATAAACAATGGCACCGTGTGTTTTAATTACCAGGTTTATTTTGCCTCACCATGCCAATCCATCACCACGGCCGATGCCAGGGAATTCAGCCTTAGCCACTCGAGAGCAGCCGGCCCAACCCTAGATAAGGCTGTGCTGTGGCGAGCATGTAGGCCCAGCGGATGTGTATGTGTGTGGCGGGGGGTCTCTTCATGTTAAGACTCTCCTGTTTTATACTCTCTCAGCAGCATGTCAGTCATTGCCCTCTCAACAACACTGAGTCCAAGTACAACACTGCTGCACCCTGAAGAATTAGATCAGGCACTTGCGATTTTCTCTCCCTCTGGTTAGACTGGGTGGGCTGTTTTCTTTTTTCTATATGATGTGTCATTCTTTTATATATTTTACATGTGTATATATATTAGGTATTTGGGGGCGACAGACAGTGGTACAGGAGGTAGAGAACTCGTTTAGTAATCAGAAGGATTCCCTGTCGAAGCGTCCTTGAGCAAGACACTGAACCCCTAATTGCTCCTGATGTGCAGTGTGCCATCAGTGTAAAATCTAAAATGTATTTACATCCGTGTAAGTCGCTTTGGATAAAAGCGTCTGCTCAATGACTATAAATGTAATGTAAATGTAAGCGTCTTTGAGAACTTTGAAAAGCACTATGTAAATGTGATGTATTATCATTATTATTATAGTTCTTTACAGTCTGGAGTGCATAGTCCAAATTATTCTCCTAAATGTTATTTGTTTTAAATCATAGGACATTAGTGGTTAGATTTTATAATTTGGAATGTACATTATGTCTCTGTGATGGGATGAGTTAATAAATCTATAAGAAACATAAACGTAAAATACAAACAGGAACCTGAGTTGTGACAGTTTATATCAACCAATCTAGTGTAGATTATATAAATACGGATTTAGATTTGAAAATATTTTAATAAACTCCAATTAGTCGGATAAATGAATGTTATCATGTAATGCTAACCATAAGATAATTAGAATGAATGATGCAATCATTAGTAGAATACAGAGAGAAAGGGAAGCTCTTGATTCAAGCCAGTAGCAACAATTCTTCAGTTAAAAAAAATGTTTATGAATGTTTTGGACCCATCGGAGCCTAAATCAATCTGTAGGGATATTCACCCTATTACAGTGTACCACTTACCCTTTTTTAAATGAAGGACTGTGTTCACATCTGGAATTAATAAGTAGCACTGATTTTTAGTAAGTAAATGGTAAAGTGTCATAGTAAGTACCCTAACACTATTGTTGTTGTCAGCTAGCCCTGTACCCCCGCCTTCCACTACTTCTCCTGAGGAACAGTTACCCTTATTACAGCCAATTATGAACTAAGTAAAGAATCTTAAATGAGCATCATTACTCAAAAACATCTAGAACGTGTGGGAGTTTGCCATTCGGGGTTTTTTCTAAGCCAAATGTTTAATTGTTTGTAAGTATGTGTCTGCATTGTAATTGTCCTACCTCTCTCTCTGGACATGCTGTTTAGTCCAAACCTCTCCTCTGTTTCCCGTAAGCAGCTTGGCCAGGTCATCACCCAAGAAGAGGCCTGTCTGTGTGAAGCACACTGTGGACACTCTAAAAGCGTCTCTGGTCTCTCCATAACTGTAAGCTTTAGCAAACAACATGCTCTTGAATTGAAGTTTGGTGGTTGCAAGGCTTTCCAGGCCTCACCGTACAGACGCCTCAGTGACGCACTGTGGTCTGATCTGGTGAACTAGGGGTGAGCCTCCTGTGTCCTGTGCAGGGTGCCAGGTGTAATGGGAGGATGTCACCTTGCATTGAGACTCAGGAATGTGTCTGAGAATGGAAGATTGCCTGATTGTTTGAATGGCCCTGAAAAGCAGCCAATCCTGAACTGGTCTGAACCAAGAGTTAACCAATTGTAAGGCAGTTACTTTGAGCCATAAACAAGGCAACATGGGACTGTTCCTCAGACTGTGAACCAGTTATGTCAGAATCAGAATCAGAATCAGATTTTATTGGCCAAGTACGTTTGCACAAACAAGGAATTTGACCTGGTGAACTGGCTCTCAATGTGCTTACACAAAATATACATAACAACACAATACAAAAACAGACAGTGCAATGGTCTATGACGTTGAGGAAAGTATATCCAGGAGCTGTGAATTGTTACAACAGTAGTGCAAAGAATAAGTGCGCCATGACCCGGCCCACCCCACACTGGACTTTTAGCACCACACCTCATACTGCTCCCTGACTCCCACCCCCTCCCAGCAGGCTTTCTCCCATACTGGGCTCGTGTCAGTGTTTAAATCTTACATCCAGCCAATGAGATCGCAGGCGGTAGCAGCTAAGTTTCAGGTAAGGTCACAGGGGCAGCCGCCAGACCGGAGTCACCCTTGTCACCACGGCGACGTGAGATGTGAGTGAGGATATGATTCCCAGCCGCACACCCCCACTGCAACTCCAAACTGTCTGGCTCCAAACACACTCTTGTAGAGACTTATCTTTATGTAGATGGATATCTTCATCTGATCACGCCAGACAGTTAGTGTTTCTTTCTCCCTCCCACCTACCCACTTTCACTTACTCCCACGTGTAATCTCTCCTTTACTGGCTGTTTTTTCTGCTAAAGAAGGTAAGCTTATACACAGGTATAAAATACACAGTAGTCTTAGACCCAACACTAGCAGAAATCCAGTTGTGTAAAGGAATTTTCAGATAGTTATTCAAATGGCAGTATAAATATAAATTTGTAAATGTGTGTATATATACGTATGTCGTATGAACATAGAGTCTGTTATAACTTTAGTTTAGGACTAATAATCACCTACACGTGTAGTCGACTTCTCATTTTCTTCTAACGTTTCTCTTCCACCATCCACCTCAGACACCAGTACAATGTCCCCAAGGTCGCCACAGATCCCGTGGAGGTCACAGAAGATGTGCCTCGTCTCCTCAATACTAATATCAAGTTTTGATATCACCTGCATACATCTCTGCTCACACTAACAGTGGAGTAGTAAGGATGACACATACCCCAGCATTGGAAGTTCAGCGCTGTCAAGAATAGAAGATGATTCATCGCAAGTCATTTTTAGATGTGTGGGATGTGAAGCTTCTGTACATTTGCAAAATTACCCTGTCTCCCCCCCCCCCCTCCCAGAAATTGGAAAATGAATCATGCTAGATTATTTTAGCAAATGTATTAGAGACGTTTCCAGTCACCCTGAGAGCAGGCCCAGCCATTTGTCTCATTCAATGTCTGCAATGACACGGATGTCACGACTTAAAGGGTTAGGCCAGGTGATATCACAGCAACACCGTTTTGAACTCCCAGATGACTTCATTGTTGGCCTAAGAGGGACCACAGTTAAAATCCAAATGGGCCTTGGAAGGTGAGGACCACCTCTCCTCCGGGATGTCGGGTTTGGGTAAGTAATCTTTGATTCTGGGTCAGGTCAGGAATAACATTTTGGACCTGATGTCTCCTTTTAGAGGTTCGTTTGTTTGAATGGAAAGAAGCTGCTCGGGTGGTGCCAGACAATCTGGAGAGACATATATTACTGACCGTGTATGAGTCCCAGGCAAATCTCAGAGTTTTTATTGTCTTTTTACTGCTTTGGCCCGGCGACATAGAGGGAGAGAGAGAAAGTGAAAAAGAGAAAGGGTCTGTGAGTGTGTGTGATGTGATAAGCATGTGTATCAAGATAAATTCAAAGTTAACTCAATTAAGAAAGCCAATCGATCATTCCCTGGAAACATACAGTGGAACGTCTGGACGGGATGCACTCTCTATCATCTTTAAACAGTGACTGATGGGAAATAATAACAATAGCAATGATGCCTAATAGGTAGAACGCTTAAAAATATGTTGTCTAGTCGCTGTTATATATAGAATTTACACATTTCTTTAAAAATACAAAAAGCATTCCTAGACTAGGTCTTTGAGTGTGACCTCCAGTTTCATGAAGATTCTGAAAGCATTAAAATGTGCTTCAATAAAAGTGATCACAGCGATAAGGGACTCGGCATCGTCCAAACCACCACAGTTGCTTTACTTTGGATCAGGTCGACGCTCGATATTTAATGCAGGGTCCTGTCATAAATTTCGAGCTCGGCAGAGCGGTTTGAGCCGAGAGGACTGTAAAGCAAGCTCATTTAACTGGTTACACTCGGAGCATAAATTCAGACGTGGCCGCTTTATCAAAATATAAACACAAAGAGGCACATTAGGGGCCAGTGTAAATCAGTAGGGAAAGGCAGAAGCCGGGTTCGGGATGTGCTGTGGGGGTGTGGGGAGGTAGGCCTGTCTGTCTGCCCGTCGTTGCCCAGATTTACAGCAGCCATCGGGAGCCCACAGAGGGTAGCTGCTAGCTGGATGTGTTTACTTGCTGGCATGGGCTGTTGGCATCAAGGGCAATGCCATCAGGCTGGCCAAGGTGGGATGAGTGCTCATGGCTTCCCCAGAGAAAGCATCTCCCTTAAATGCTTGCGTTTGTGTGTGTGTGTGTGTGTGTGTGTGTGTGTGTGTGTGTGTGTGTGTGTGTGTGTGTGTGTGTGTGTGTGTGTGTGTGTGCGCGTGTGCACGTGAGCGTGCGTGTGTGTGTGTGTCTGTGTGTGCTTGAGCGGGTGCATATGTGTGCATGTGTGTGTGTGTGTGTGTGTGTGTGTGTGTGTGTGTGTGTGTGTGTGTGTGTGTGTGCGTGAGCGTGCGTGCGTATGTGAGCGTGTGTGTGTGTGTGAAGAAGAGAGAAGGGGAAAGAACACCAGAGTGGTAATGGGAGTAAATGTGTAATGAACAGGCAAAGATGAGTAAAGTCATTTTGAGACAAAATAGCAGCGCACAAGAAGTCCATGTGTCTCAGATGGAAATAGTGATACGACCCAAAATGAGTAAAATGCATGGCATAAATAAAGAGGAGCGCAAGAAAAGGAGGGAAACGTAGAGAAAGAAAAAGAATGGGAGAGTCTGATAAAATGTACAGATATTACTATTGCAAAAGAATTTACAAATGATTCACATATTTAGTTTAGTTTTGTTTTGATCACTGATCAATGTATTCACTATACTATAACCTACTATTCCCCTGTTTTGGTTGATACTCTGAACACCCAGTAGTTGTGTGTGTACAGCATACGGAAATCGCTCCACTTTTTTTATGTGCGTGCCTCAAAACACAAAGTGTTAAAGTGAGAGGGGCGCACGCACTCTGTCCTTCTCTCTCTCCGCCAAGCCAAACCGCATTCCTGCAGCGGCTGACATTTTCTCCATCTGTTGCCTTGACGTGGTTTCACTTGACTGTAGTAGGGAATTTATTTAACTGTCTCCTCTGAAATCTTAGACGGGGGAACACAGACTTGGTGTTTTCTCTCCTGCTCTCGCTCGCTCGCTCGCTCGTATTTGTGACCCCCTTAGCTGTCATTAGATCGAGGGTAGTTTCGGGGCGTCTTATACGCTACTTGCTGTTGCGGAATGACATTTTCTGACCCGTACAAGTCTCGCCGAGGACATGAAAGCCAAAACCAAATATTTCTGGAGAGGGGAAAAAAAGAGGAACAAAGAAAAAAACTGGATCTGCTGCATATTATTGTGAAAATACTTCCTCTCAGAGGGGGGGGGGGGGGGGGGGGGGACTGGAAGGGAGAGAGAGTGAGATAATTTTAGAAAAGATGAAGTGATGGGGAAAGGCAGATGTGAGAACATACTGGAGTTGAATTTATCAGCTGGATGTGGCATCCAAATAGACGAGTAAGTAAGTAATAAATCAGATGAATTAGTAAATAAATGGATGGATGAATAATTTAAGATACAAATCAGATGAACACATAGATGATCCCACACTGTGTCACTTTATGACTCCCAGCCAAACCTTGTTTCTGTGGGTTTATCGGAGGTGTGGACATTCGCAACCCAACACCTCTGCCTCCGACCCTGTAGGAACAGACTAAGGTGCCAACATCACCTCACCCCTTTTGGGAGTATTTGCCGTTTCGGGCAATATGTTGCCCCGCTTTGATGTGAGTAGGGGGTGAATCTCACTCTCCCCTTCACTCCGCACGGTGTAAACGTGCCAGAGCCGACCACACACTCCTTCCAGCACCCTTGGCAGCACCCGCCCTCTCGTTCAGCATCGGTCTGGACACGTAGCTCTGTTTTTCCTCCGAACAAGACATAGGAATTTCAAACCCAAAATGAGTGTGTCCACCTGACTAAATACTCCATGTGTTATGCTATCGTTTGGCGAGGGAGAACGGCATTAACGCAGGACATTTTTCAACACAATGCTTGCATGTTCAGAAGGCCTCTTTCCCCATAGTTCCCCCGCCCCTGCCTCTAGCCCTCTGTGACTCAGCCGAACTATTGTGATGGTTTCTCAGAAGTTGTATTGTAAGAAATAAAGGCAGGAAACGTTTTTCATCGCCTCAGGTTAGCTTAAGGAAAAGACAGATGCAAAGTGCATTATCCCAGCCAGAGAGAGAGAACAATAGAGAGAGAGAGAGAGAGAGAGAGAGAGAGAGACAGAGAGAGAGAAAGAGACAGACAGAGAGAGAGAGAGAGAGAGAGGGAGTAAATAGAAGTAATAAAGTAAGAAAGAAAGAAGAGAGAGGGGCAAACAGTCAAACATCTGTGGCCCTCACAGACGTAATGAAAGTGAAGGGAAAATAAGCGTGGTATTCTGTCTGTCTGTCCCCCCATGAACCCTGACACAGAGGAATCCAGGGGAAATAAACCATTTAACCTGTTAATGTAGTACATCAAGCCTGGTTCACTCTGACCAAAACAATGTTGCTAATTTCACATCAGTGTGTGAAAAAATGTCTCTATAATTTGTCTAGGTTTTTTTTTCTTTTCTTTTTTTGCTCTCACTCTCTCCCAAACACCCCCACTCCCTCCCTCCGTCCCTCTCCCCCCCAAGGAAATCACACATGGAGCTCTGAAGTGGAATGTCTTCTGTTTTGGAAACATGGCATATGACTAGAAGTCCAGCGCTGAGCAAAAACATCATAGTTCTGGGCCTACATAATGCTGCAAAAGTACATCTGATCCATCTCAGGCGAGGAGCGAGTTTAAATGTCCTGTCCTCGTGAGGAGAGGTTTTCCGTGTTCCAGTTAGACAGAGACATAACAAACACCTGCAAGGCGGATTTGTTTGACTTAATCCAGAAATAAAATTAGCTTTTGTGCTAATCAGAGATTAATACAATACCCTAGGATATTCACTGTCAGCTCCACCCTTGTGTGTATATACGGAGGATTTATTATAATTCCCGCCACCTGTTCATGTGTTATTACATATTAACAAACATGGCTGTTATGCTTATTACAGATTATTACAGAGCTGACCCTTTAATAATCAGGCTAAAGCATGTGTGTGTATATTCGTGTGTATGAGAGATAGATTGGGAGAAAGAAAGAAAAAGTGTATCTGAAATGTAAAATGTTGGGCCTCCCTAATTAATGAACAATTGGCCCCTCTATGTAAGGTAACTAATTACTTCAGTATGGAGGTTCATATTTCCTCCTCAAAAAGTAAATACCTCTGTTTTCATTTATTTATTAACCTCTGTAATTTAGATCCTTTTTTTGTGTGTGTGTGTGTGTGGGGGGGCGTATTAGGTTTCACCCTGCTCCTGAGCAGCCTTCTCCCTCATAAAGATAACGTCCAAAGTCTGCAAGCACATCTCACAATTTTCAGCGAATGCATAATGTAGGCCCCAAAAAAAGACAAGGAAAAAAATAAAACAACACGATGGAACATCGCTTAGTTCTTGATGGAAAATCTTGCTCAGTGTGTAAGACTCTGCCAGCTACTACACGTAGAGGGAGATGAGAGAGGGGTGGGGGAAGGAGAAGGGGGGGGGGGGGGGGGGGTCAGTGCTTCGATGTGTAGCTGTCTCAAAACATCCGAGTGTATCTTTGGGTGTGGGTGTGTGCGCACTCGCCTGATTGTGTTTATATTTGTGTGTTTCCGAGAAGAAGACCCTGTCTGTGTATGTGTCTTCATAGACGGAGCATTTTTAGAATAAAGAATGAATACAGATAGTTGTTCAGGCCGCTGAAATTTGAAATATTCATTCCCCCCCTCTCCTTTCAACACTTCATTTGTACTGATCTTTTTGCTTTTATTTTGTATTTTGTGTCTCTCTCTATTCCCTTCTCTCTCTTTCTCTCTATTATCTCTAGCTATTTTCTGTCGTTCTCCATCCCAGGTTCTTTTCATTTTGGCATCATTCACTAACTTAAACCCCACCCTACCCACGTCCCCCATTTTTTTGTCCTCTGCCCTGGCTGCCTGTTGTTTTATGCCCTGATCATCTCTCTCCCTCTCTCTCTCCTTCTCTCTCTCTCCCTCTCTCTCCCCATTCTCTCTCCCTCTCTCTCCCCACTCTCCCCCCACTCTCTCTGTCTCTCTCCAGGAGTTGGCATACTCAGGCCTTTGGCTCAGCAGCTCAGTTTAGACTGTGTGGAGTGGAGTGGGAGAGGTGGCATGGTAGACCCATTACCAGAGAGAGACGGAGAGAAAGAGCGAGAGATGGAGAGAATGAGATGGAGAGAGAAAGGGTGGAGGGTGGGTGGATCCGACCAAGCCTTTGGGCCCAGAAGGATGAGGACACACCTATCGGCTCAGAGACGTGTGTGTGTGTGTGTGTGTGTGTGTGTGTGTGTGTGTGTGTGTGTGTGTGTGTGTGTGTGTCCAACGCCACATGAAGATTCTGCGGTTCGACTACCAACGCAGCCTCCGCACAACACATCATCGCAGGACAGTTGGCGCTGCAGCTGAGCTGTAAATTGAGGAAAACTTCAACACACCAGAAGGTCCAAAAATAATGCTTACATTTCAAACCAACTCAATTTCAAACAACTCCCATGGTTTCTGCAGTAGAACCATTAGACTCCTTCGGTGCCACCACTTGCAGTGGTGTGTAGTCCAGGGTATACGCAGGTATACGGAGTATACCCACTTATTTTTCAGTCAGAATTGAGTATACCCACTTCTCAAAACAGGCCGTTTATCCTGTGCTGTATGGGCTGCTTAAAAAAAATTAAGAGTATACCCACTTCTCCGGGGACCACTACACCACTGACCACCTAACCCTACGCAACATAAGCACACTGCCGCGTGGCTTTGGCTCACCAGTTCTCCCTACCAGTGGCACAGAGCAGACTGTCAGTTTTCATTAGTAGCGTGTTGAAGGCAGTCGTGAACCTGAAGCGGAATTGGCAGAAGCGTCTGGTAATTACTTGAAAGTAAAATTAAATGACGTTGAAATGTTTAAAATACAAAAAAGGAAGCAGTATAGTTTGTACTTTTTAACGAAAAAAAAAAAGAAAAAAGAAAGAAACAAGCAGGTTGAAGGTTGAAGCCTTACCTAGCAGTCACTGAGTAAGCATAGTGTTGCCCAGTCTGGCTCAAACTGGCTAAACACAACGAGGCACCATTCTAAAAAGACACTGGACATGTATCTAAACATTCACACAATATAATTAAAGTTCTACCGTCGATGCCTGTCTCAACTGCTTGAGACGTTTGAAGACATACCTGAGGAAGAGTATCACAGAGAAATTTGATCAAATAACAGGATAGGCTCTATTGAGTCTTCAAAAAGATTTGGAAAAAAGACCGATACAGATAGTTTTGAGGGAGTATGATGCAGCCGGGACTAGGAGAGTCGATATTTCCTTGAAGGCTGAGTTTTATTCTTTCACCAGGGTCGGGTTACTCTCGGTGCACATAATAGCGACCAAGACAACACATATGCTAGTATTTATCTGATCGGTGTTTATTCTTCCTTTTAAAATGCATTTAAAAAGCATGAATGCTAGCCCTCTGGCATTGGGTTCAGTGTTAGCAAATAAGCTAGGTGGCATCTGAGTGATCTAAACCAGAAAGTTTAAAAAAAATGTACAGCTGATTAACTCAAAACTACAGCAAATGTGAGCCATATAATGTTTTGGCTGGATTAGTCTTTTAAACTACCATAAAGTAGACTAAGTTATATAATAATGTAATGTTTCAATCAACCAACTTCTTTGCCACACTAACCCATGCTCCAGGCGCTCTCATTCACTTACGTTTACGTCAATAGTTTTAGTTATTACATTTACTGAAAATAAGCTGCTACTGCTGCGGCTTGGGTTGTGTGTGGCACACTTCATGGGGGCACAACTTCATTTTGTGTGCGTACCATAAACGAGAATCCTGCGGGCGCCCCTGATTACACTGGAGTATAGTACCAAAACACACACAGCCACACTTGTTACATGCCACTCTAGTCAAAAGGGTTCACCCACTCCAAAACGTCTTGTCTTGAGGAGGCACTAAACTCTTTGAGTGTGTGACTGTGTGTGTGCGTGTTGGTTAGATTGGGTTGGGATGAGGGGTCCCTCCGTTCTTTGTGGCCACAAATGCTTCCTCGTTTTAGCCCCCGAAACAGCTAAGGAGAGGGAGAGGGTGGAGAACAAACGAGAGCAAAAAAGAGGTTTGCCTGATTAGTTTGCTTAGCCAGCCTGAGGCCACGGGTTGCCGCGCCTCTCTGTTCCGTAAACATCTTTGGTAAATAACGACTCGCCACAACAGGACCGCTAACGTCAACCGTTGCATCCCATCCAAAATGAAGAACCCGGTCGTTCGTGCTGATCAAACAGATGCTGTTTCCCTCGGCCTCCTACCCCTTAATTCTGACCTGAGAGAAAACCAGAAGAGTGTTTCCCTTCTTTAATTTATGGCCCAGTGCTGAAATAAAGGCCAGAACAAGAGGAGAAGGGGGGGGCGGGGGGGCTACGCCAACAGCCTATCGTTTGAACTCATCACGAACCCTGCAGATGAATAGCGTTGTAATGCATGTGGCTGCCAGAATTATCCTTCATAAATCCTGATCCTTTTTCTTAAATATGCGCACAACGCGTGATGTGTGGAGTTCCATACGAAAACAGACGGTTTGGACATCATATTAAGTTTTATTGATCCAAAAAGGATTATTTTCTATAAATGAAGTATCTGTAATTACTGGATTATTTTGGGGATCAAAGACAAATAGTTTCTTTTGAAATGAATTAATTACTAAAATGAATACAAATGTATCCATGAAATGTCTCTGGTTTGTGTCACAGAACAAGAAAAGAGCTAAAGAGAGTGAACTGCAGAATTAATAAAACAGTGCAAATTATTTCTCATCTCGAAGGAAAGAGGCTGGAGGCTAGGAGCATTTTTCCAAATGTTTATTCGATGTTCTGTAGAAGTAACCATAATTCTTGGAAAAAATGTAACGTCAAAAGAAATTGAAACAATATAATGAGATATTATGCATTTTGTCGTTGGATAAACATCCAGTCTCTAACAGGAAACATGTTCATATAACTTAAAAACAACAATTAAAAAAAAATTAGACTGTCCCAGTTTTTTTCTTTTCTTTTTTTCTTACAATCCTTAATAATTTAAAGATTTTGTAGAAGTATGAACATATTACTTGCTTTCTGTTTTCTCAACAGGGTTTGTGCATATCACTTGTAAATTTACAGCACCAAGAAAGGACAGAAGTGTACAAATTCTGACAGCTTTCTGTGTGGAATGGTTGTGTGTGTTTGTGTAAGTTTGCATGTAACAAAGATAGATAGAAACAGGGGTGAGAGCAAAAGAGTGAGAAAGTGTGTGTGTCTGTATGTGTGTGTGCAGGTGACAAAGGATCCTCAGTGGTGAAATTTTTCCATCTGTAAGGTGCGAACTTCAGCATTCCCATGTGTGGAATACTGAAAGCGGAATACTGCCCTACGGCATGGTCCCGCACATTAGTCTGTGTGAGAGTGTGAGAGAGAGAAAAAAAACGATGTGTGTGTGTGTGTGCTGCAGCGATGGTCCGAGGCAGCGGGCCTAATCTTACCTTTCCACATGAGCGTCGGGGGAGCTTAAAGAAAGCAGCCAATGTGTTTGCATTTCAGACTACTCCTCTCTTTCGCCTGTCTCTTATACCTCCTGCTATCAATGGAAGCAGTGTCTCTCTCTCTCTCTCCCTCCCTGTCTTAATAATGTTTAAGTGCCGCTTCCAACTGTCTGCACATTCACAAATATGAGTTTGTAAGGGGAAGAGCCACATACAGCTTTTCCTCATCAGGTACTTAAGCCACCCTCTACATGGACCCCCCCCTCTCTATTTCTCTCTCTCTCAATCCCATCTAGCCTCGAACCAGACGCAGCAAAGACACAAACAGTTCATTGAAACACACATACAGCCGCGGAAAAAATTAAGAGACCACTTCAAAATTATCAGTTTCTCTGGTTTTACTATTTATTGGTATGTGTTAAAGTAAAATGTACATTTTTGTTTTATTCTATAACCTACTGGCAACATTCCTACCAAATTTCAAATAAAAATATTGTCATTTAGATCATTTATTTGCAGAAAAATGACAATTGGTCAAAATAGCAAAAAAGATGCAGTGTCTTCAGATCTCGAATAATGCAAAGAAAACAAGCTCATATTCATTTCTAAACTACACAATACTAATGCTTACACTTAGGAAGAGTTCAGAAATCAATATTTGGTGGAAAAACCTTGATTTAAAATCACAACTTTCATGTGTCTTGGCATGCTCTCCACCAGTCTTTCACATTGCCGTTGGGTGACTTTATGCTACTCCTGGCGCAAGAATTCAAGCAGCTCGGCTTCTTTTCATGGCTTGTGACCATCCATCTTCCTCTTGATCACATTCCAGAGGTTTTTGATGGGATTCAGGTCTCGAAATTGGGCTGGCCATGACAGGGTCCTGATCTGGTGGTACTCCATCCACACCTTTACTGGCCTGGCTGTGTGGCATGGAGCATTGCCCTGCTGGAAAAAACATTTCTCAGAGTTGGGGAACATTGTCAGAGCTAAAGGAAGCAAGTTTTTCTTCCGGGACAACGTTGTACTTTGCCTGGCTGAGGTTTGTAAAAGACCATAAGGATTGAAAAAAGCGGACTGGAGGGTCTTCTAGTTCGTCTTCTCTGATGAGTCCAATTTTCAGCTTTGCCCAACACATGGTCGTCTGATGGTTAGACGGAGACCTGGAGAGGCCTACAAGCCAGAGAGTCTTGCACCTACTGTGAAATCGGACTCATCAGAGAAGACGAACTTAGAAGAACCTCCAGTCCGCTTTTTCAATCCTTATGGTCTTTTACAAACCTCAGCCAGGCAAAGTACAACGTTGTCCCGGAAGAAAAACTTGCTTCCTTTTGCTCTGACAATGTTCCCCAACTCTGAGAAGTGTTTTTTCCAGCAGGGCAATGCTCCATGCCACACAGCCAGGCCAGTAAAGGTGTGGATGGAGTACCACCAGATCAGGACCCTGTCATGGCCAGCCCAATTTCGAGACCTGAATCCCATAAAAAACCTCTGAAATGTGATCAAGAGGAAGATGGATGGTCACAAGCCATGATAAGAAGCCGAGCTGCTTGAATTCTTGCGCCAGGAGTAGCATAAAGTCACCCAACGGCAATGTGAAAGACTGGTGGAGAGCATGCCAAGACACATGAAAGTTGTGATTTTAAATCAAGGTTATTCCACCAAATATTGATTTCTGAACTCTTCCTAAGTGTAAGCATTAGTATTGTGTAGTTTAAAAATGAATTTGAGCTTGTTTTCTTTGCATTATTCGAGATCTGAAGACACTGCATGAATTTAGCTATTTTGACCAATTGTCATTTTTCTGCAAATAAATGATCTAAATGACAATATTTTTATTTGAAATTTGGTAGGAATGTTGCCAGTAGGTTATAGAATAAAACTAAAATGTACATTTTACTTTAACACATACCAATAAATAGTAAAACCAGAGAAACTGATAATTTTGAAGTGGTCTCTTAATTTTTTCCGCGGCTGTATACACACACATACGTACACACAGACACACACACACAAAGCAGTACCTTGAAATACGCAACTGCAATGCCAAGTTAGACAGGTCTGGCAAACTGCACTTACTCGGCACAGACACAGATGAGTTTGTGTGGATTGTGTACTTGGAGTCCTCGTGATCAATGTAAATAACCCTAAGTGCTGAGCACACTTTAGGGGAAGGCGAGGAAGATTCCTTCCACTCCCTGCCAACCCGAGGAGTTATTAGACGCTACGGTTTGGGACAAGTACGTTTTTCAAAAAAAAGAGACATAAACAGACGTGCCCACTGTAAACAAACAAAAGCATCAACAATTACAACAACAAAACCTCTTGAGTACTCACTGGCAGAGGGAGTACAATAACACTGGTGTGAGGAAAGGAGGAGAGAAACAAGGCAAATGTGGAAGTCTTTCTCTCGCCTGTTGTAAACAACAATCTGACGGTAATTTTGAACAGCTGAAAGTGGAATGGACGTCACAGCATGGGGCTAGACTCTCTCTCCCCCTCTTTCTCTCTCATTATCTCTCCCTCATAGCCTTTAGAGTAGAAACATGTGAGAGAGCTGCACTGTTAACAGCATTGAACACTGATAAGAGAAACACAAACATCTCTCCAGGTCATGGCCCTGTTAGCGGGAACCAGATACAGCACCGAACCTTGAAATCTATTGCCATTTGGAATGGGAAGGGATTTGTTTGTGTGAGCTTGGTATACGAACACTGCGTGTGTGTGTTAAGGTGTGTTAGTGTGAGCCTGAGAGTGCATGAGAGAGACAGAGTGAGAGTCATCGAGGCCCCTATGCACAACACTGATGGAAGCAAATAATACTGAACATTGTGTGTGTGTGTGTGTGTGTGTGTGTGTGTGTGTGTGTGTGTGTTTGTGCGCTCGTGTGTGTGTATGAGCTGAGGTGAGAGGAGTCTTATCTCCTTACTGCGTAATTGTTGGCAGGTTAGAGTTGAGCCTTTTTGCACTGAGACAAAACAGTGTTGGGTTTACAGTCATAATGAAGACACAGACATAACATCCACAATGCCATTGGCGTTACATGAACGTGTACACAACAGAGTGTACATGAAGGGGGGGTGCAAAAATACTGAGAGTGTTTGGCATGTATGTGAGCATGTCTTTCTGAGCGTGTGTGTGTGTGTGAGTGTGTGTGTGTGTGTGTGTGTGTGTGAAAGTGTGTGTGTGTGTGTGTGTGTGTGTGTGTGTGTGTACAGAGTGCTTTAAAGGTCAAATGCACTGCGTGTTGGAGCTGTGTTGCTCCCAAGGCACAAGCCTTCATCTCTCTCTTTTTCTCCATCAGACTGTCCTGTTGAAACGTCCACTCTTCAAGGCACTTTAAAATGGAGCTGATCGGATCTCCCTTGGAGGTTCACCAAGGCACTTTGGCGAGGTACAATTCAAATTTTCCGGGTACAAAAAAAAAAGAAAAAAAAAAAGTGGATTCAAATTTCACACAATAAGT
>NC_137915.1:7256000-7261000 GCF_963457725.1 Sprattus sprattus | reverse complement strand
CAGGCTTTAAGTGCATGGCTGCACCTCATTACTGGATCGGAGACAACAACATCAAATACAAATACATGCACAACAAATTAACTAGAACGATAAAATTGACATAAATGTACCAACTTCATCGCTCTCTCTCTCTCACATGCACACATGTACACACACACACACACACACACAGACACACACACAAACACGCACACAATCTCAACTCTCAGGCTCCAACACACTGAGGTGTTTAAAAATGACCGTTCTCATGCTGTTCAGCCAAAGCAAATGTAATTATGTTTCTGCTTCGGCATATGTGAGCAGAGACTCTCAATTGAATCTGTTGTGTGTCAGGAGGACAGCAAACCTCCACTCCACTGATTCGCAGGCGGTTGGAAGCCTTGAAAAATATTACTTAGTGAATCTCTCGACGTCATTTCCTCAGTGCTCTCGGCGATACATGTGTTCAATTGATTACATTTTGCTCTTACATAACAACACGGATGTAATTACATCCCAATTATTGTGTTTTTCTTTGTTTTCTGTCTGCGTGCATCTCTCTGTCTGTGTGTGTGTGTGTGTGTCTCTGTGTGTGTGTGCTGTCTTTACTGTTTGCTCAGATTGATATTAGCTCAGTGTTTATCCTCTTGTCAACGTGCGCAATGGTTGCTTGGGACGACGGCAACACAAAAACACACAGCCCAAAAACAAAAGCAAACACATGCCGACATTTCAAAATGGCCACCCATTGTGCCAAAGAGCTCCTCTCTAATTTGTTTCTTTTTTTCCAGCAAAAGTTCTGGGCAAGGAGCATCCAACAGAGAAAGAGAAGAGAGGAGAGGAAAGGAAAGGAGAGAAAATCTTGAGGGATATGTCTTTAGAGAGTATTGGCACTTCCCTAAGGCTAACGATCGAAGGATTGAAACCCAGCTTCCTGTGGCAGAGAACTATGACCGGTATATCACCATGACAGACACATTAGAGTAGATTTCCCAAGAACCTTCCAGAACTGGCTGGCTAACTAAAGGTTGCTTTTTATAAGTCTCAACAGCCAAGACACCTCTGCGATGCCACCATCGTAAGAAGAGTCATCCGTGGTTAACGGGTCAGTGCACCAGTTTAAGAGGTGGTCGTCTGTTATTAATATTTTAAACTTGATGCCCAGAGAGAACGTCCGTAGAATATTAGCAGCTTGAGTAACAGGGGCAGCCCGAGAGCTTGTACAACAGTCCTAGTAGATGTCTGCCTAGTCGTAAAAAAAAGGCAGAGAAGTCCTCAGGCTCTCCATCATATAAACTGACTGAAAAGCCTCATATGTCTTCATGAAGAAGCCATATTTTAGGCTGCCAGTGTCCAGACTCCATTCCGCCCCACATCACCATAAAACTCACAGGAGTGTGACGCGGATCCGCAAGGGCCCAGTGGGGGCGGGTCTACACGCCAGCCATCGAGTAGCCAATCCCCAGGGGACGCAC
This sequence comes from Sprattus sprattus, assembly GCF_963457725.1. NCBI lineage: Eukaryota > Metazoa > Chordata > Actinopteri > Clupeiformes > Clupeidae > Sprattus > Sprattus sprattus. The sequence goes on along the minus strand of NC_137915.1, from coordinate 7,259,546 downwards.
GGCAAGCGAGCTCCGCCCGCGCGCTCACGAAGGGCCCGCGAGACAGAAAACTGGACGGGGACCCGTCGCTATTTTTCCGAGCTGCTCTGCCTAAAACATCTCAAACTGAGATTTTTTAAAACAAAGTCTGCGCCAAAGAAACTATAAATTTTCAATAAATCATTGCAGAGGCCCTTTTTCATGATTTCGTCTGGCTGTTTCTGTTTTTTTTTCCCCTTTTTCCTTTTTTTCTCTCAACAGCGTGTGTTCTTTGCTACCGAATGGCGGAGCCTTTCATCCCAGTTTTTCTTCTTTGTATGCACGTGTGTGTGTATGTGTGTATGTGTGTGTGTGTGTATGTGTGTGTGTGTGTGTGTGTGTGTGTGTGTGTGTGTGTGTGTGTATGTGTGTGTGTGTGTGTGTGTGTATGTGTGTGTGTGTGTGTGTGTGTGTGTGTGTGTGTGTGTGTGTGTTTGTGTGTGTGTGTGTGTGTTTGTGTGTGTGTGTGTGCGCGTGTGTGTGTGTTTGTTTGTGTGTCTTGGTTTGGACGTACAGGTGGGGTGGGGGTTTGTCTGATGTTCTTTTGGCATAGTCACAAAATGTCCTAAAAATACTTCAGAGAAAGAGTGAGAGCCATAGAGGGCCAGACACAATCTGAGAGAAGGAGAGAGATTACGGACGAGAGAAGAGCGAATGATGAAAAGAGGAAAAGAATGAGGGCAGAGAGAAGAAAGAAGTGCAGGAGGAGAGGAGAGCGAGGGAAGAAAGAGAATGCAGGACGAGAGGAGAGGAGAGCGAGGGAAGAAAAGAGGAAAAGAGAGAGGGCAGAGAAAAGAAAGAAGTGCAGGAGGAGAGGAGAGCGAGGGAAGAATAGAGGAAAAGAGATAGGGCAGAGAGAAGAAAGAGATTGCAGGACGAGAGGAGAGGAGAGCGAGGGAAGAATAGAGGAAAAGAGATAGGGCAGACAGAAGAAAGAGATTGCAGGACGAGAGGAGAGGAGAGCGAGGGAAGAATAGAGGAAAAGAGATAGGGCAGACAGAAGAAAGAGATTGCAGGACGAGAGGAGAGGAGAGCGAGGGAAGAAAAGAGGAAAAGAGAGAGGGCAGAGAAAAGAAAGAAGTGCAGGAGGAGAGGAGAGCGAGGGAAGAATAGAGGAAAAGAGAGAGGGCAGAGAGGAGAAAGAGAGTGCAGAAGAAGAGGAGAGGAGAGCGAGGGAAGAAAAGAGGAAAAGAGAGAGGGCAGACAGAAGAAAGAGATTGCAGGACGAGAGGAGAGGAGAGCGAGGGAAGAAAAGAGAGTGCAGAAGAAGAGGAGAGAAGAGCGAGGGAAGAAAAGAGGAAAAGAGAGGGCAGAGAGAAGAAAGAGAGTGCAGAAGAGGAGAGGAGAGCGAGGGAAGAAAAGAGAGTGCAGAAGAAGAGGAGAGGAGAGCGAGGGAAGAAAAGAGGAAAAGAGAGAGGGCAGACAGAAGAAAGAGATTGCAGGACGAGAGGAGAGAAGAGCGAGGGAAGAAAAGAGGAAAAGAGAGAGGGCAGACAGAAGAAAGAGATTGCAGGACGAGAGGAGAGTGCCTCAAACAGGGTGGCCTCAGTGCACCTGCCTTCTCACTGATGAGCACAGGGGATCATCACTAACAGCTGCTGCTGTTGTTAGCAACAAACAACAATAAACTCACACACACACACACACACACACACACACACACACACACACACTCACACATTACACACTCACACACACATACACATTCACCGCAGGCTACTCCACATTAAGAGAGTAATAAACACAATCCCTCACCCACAAACAGACAAACACACTTACACACACACACACACACACATACAGTGGGCCCGGTCTGTTTCTAAGAGACGTTCCTGGACACCACAGCAGAGGGCCAATCAGACTGTGATCACTCCCTCTCCCCTTCCTCTGCCCTCACACACACACACACACACACACACACACACACACACACACACACACACACACACACACGCACACACAGAACATGACTAAACTCTTCCCGCTGAGAGAGTCTACAGTCTACAGATGAGTCACATCAACTGTTACTTTCATGGCACACACACAGACACTAAAAGGGTACCGTAATTTCATCGTCATGAGGGATGCATCAGCCACACTTACACACACTGATATCCCCAGTTACTGTGAGTGTGCCCGTATTATCAGATCAACCTCCTAAGAACTCCATTAAGGACATCTCCAGCCCATGCTCTGTCAAACCTGTACTGGACAGTCATCACAAGCACATGGCGACATGCAGATACCCTTAACAGCTGGCCTGGAGTCAGTTGTCAGCCTTCAACCCACGTAAAAAAATGAGTAGGAATGTACACTGGAACACTGGAAAAGGACTGTTGTCTACTTATCGGCTCATCTAGCCCCTCATCCCTGCTTTTTTTTTCTTCGTCTGAGCATCTATCCATCCATCAATCTGTTGACTCTTCTTTCTCGCCAGCACATTTGAATAAGACACGGTGGAATGCCATACAGCCAAAAGGAGCGTCGGGGCCCAAGGAAAGCAGCCGGCACAGGAGGGGGCTTATTACTATCAGCAGAAACAAGTCGCTCGAACAAATGGGGATTTCATCACTTCAAACAAATGAGAGTTCCATGACTACAGACAACACAGCCGTCTGCACAACAAATATGCCAGATGATGACCGTCACAGGCACTCTCCCTCTCCCTCTCTCTCTCTCTCTGTTTTTCTCTTTCTTTCTTTCATTCTTTCTCTCATGCTCTCTGCATTCCCTCTCTCTCTTGCTCTTGCTCTCTCTCTCTGACCATGTGTGTGTGTGTGTGTGTGTGTGTGTGTGTACATCTTCTGGGCCTTTTTAAAAGCTGATCAGTTGCTTTATAATGTCACAAGCAGTCTGTGAATGAAGTTAAAGGGCTTCTGGCAGCCGGCGGGTCCCTGGCGGCTTTGCCAAGGCAGCCTTGACGGTGCCAACCTGCCCCGCCCCTCCTAACACCACCACACCACACCAACCCCACTGTGCACCCACACTTGGGCTCTCTCCTTGGCTCTTTCCTCACCACGCTTCTCCTTCTCCATCTCCTCCATTTCCCCTCATCCATCTTTCCCTTTGCCTTTCCAGCTTTTGTCTGTTGCATTAAATTGTTTCCCTTCTCGTGTCTCTCACACCCTTTCTAAAGTTCAGATAAGCTACAGTGACTTTATAAGAGGTCAAATACAACATTTCTGAGCATATAAATAATAATAATAAAAAAAAAAACATTTGTGTGAAATATCGGGGATGGTACGGATGCACAGAAACACATGTATCTGTGATGTGATAGATCTACTTCTTACTCACTTTCTCTCTCACACACACACACACGCGCACGGGCGCGCGCACGCACACGCACACGCGCACACACGCACGCACGCACGCGCACACGCGCACACGCGCACGCGCACACACACACACACACACACACACACACACACACCTACACGCACCTACACGCACGCGCACGCACGCGCACGCACACACGCACGCACGCACACACACACACACACACACACACACACACACACACACACA
>NC_137915.1:7248500-7251000 GCF_963457725.1 Sprattus sprattus | reverse complement strand
TCTCCCTCCTTCTCTCTCTCTGTCTCTCTCTCTTCCTCTGTCATCACTGTCCTGCTCTCTGGCTTCCTCAGACAGCTCCATCCTCTCCTCAAGACAAACGGCTCTAATCTTCCATTTGATGGCAGGACCCCAACCACTCACACACACATCCACACACATACACACATACTGTACACACACACACACACACACACACACACACACACACACACACACACACACACACACACACACACATGCTCAGACTCTGAATCTGGTGCAGGTCGGTACTTTGGCCAGACGCATCTCTTGGAACAATCCTTCTCTCTCTCTCTCTCTCTTTGTCTCTTTCTCCCCCTCTCTCTCTCTTTATCCCTCTCTCCTGGACGATGAGGGGGAGTGGAAAGGAGCGCTGAAAGGCCAGAGACACGCGCGCCTCCTGGGGAGAGTACCCATCAGCCCTTGTGGCGCATGGCCACTGGCTCCGCACCGGGACCTCGCCTGCTGCCAGGGGCCCTAAATCACACATTCCTCACGCGCGCTAAGTCACTCTGACAAGCCTAAAAGTGTCACACTCTCTCTCTCTCTCTCTCTCTCTGTTTCTTTTTGTCTATGGTTCTTTCTCTTTGCTTGTCTGAAAAGTTCCAAATGTTTGGCTTAGAGTCACATCAGACTCTCTGACAAGCCTGCCATTTTGTGTATGTATGCGCGAAAACGACAGTGTGCGAGTGATTGCGGCCTGACACCAAAGATCAATCATTCTGAGTTTAGCTACGACTGAGGTCCCCACTAATGAATCAAACACAGATATGCACTGGGACACACACACACACACACACACACAAACACACACACAGCAGCAGTACTGTAATAATCCTGTTGGCTCTTTACCAGTCATGAACCTAGTAAAGCGGGACACCAAATGTCAACCTGACAGAACCTGTCCCAGCCGAGAGCCCACCTCCCGTCCCAAACAGCTTAATCTCCCCCTCCAGCCATCGCCACAGTCTCTGGAAGTCCGTAAATGCCTGGAAGCAGGCTGCTGCCTCATTTCAAAAGGCCCTTATGAGGCTCTGTGGCCTTGTCAAACAACTACCACACTCACTCCACATCGATGCCTGGCCTCCGCACCTGATGAGTCCTCAAGCCAGGGAGGGGAAAATACATTTAAATAAATTCTCTCCTCTCTCTCTTTTTTCTCTCCATCTTTCTTTCTTTCTGTGTGTGCGTCCACAGACTGTCTGAGGCAGTCTAAACAGTAAAAGAGGTTCAATTTCAACCAATAAATGGCACTCCTGCGTGAACCCTTCACAACAATAACCACCATCATTAACCTATTAAAGTTAATCTCTCTCTCTCTCTCGCTCTCTCTGTCTCTATCTGTCTCTGAGCAAAGCTAGAGGCTTCTTTGGCCAAGCTGACATGCTAACGATGGAAAAGAAACTGAAGCTAAAGTGGAACGATACGAAGTTTGCACAAAGACAATGGCGGTGATTACATGCAAATGACAAAGGCATTTCCTCCACTTAGAGAGCTGAGTGGATTCCCTCGTTAAAAATCGACAATAAGTTAAACATAGCACGCTTTTATCACTCTTAAACGTTCACTGATGTGGAGTCGAACAAACAACCACCCCAGGCAAGTCACTGCAAGCAAGTACATACTAGTTTGGGATTATCCAACTGTTACATATGACTCATATTTTACTAGAGACCAGTACTAGATAGAATAGTATGGGAACTTGAAATAATAGCACAGGTGAAAATGCCATTGAAAGTGAAGGTAAACTGGAGCCAAACTGTGTTTCAGTTGATCACAGACTAGGGATGTAGACTTATATACATGAAAATGATAGTTATAAGGATGAAGACTTAAAAAATGAAAAGGATAGTTAAGGATGTAGACGTATAAATGAAAAGGAGAGTTAGGGATGAAGACTTAAAAGGAGAGTTAGGGATGAAGACTTAAAAGGATAGTTAGGGATCAAGACTTAAAAGTAGAGTTAGGAATGAAGACTTAATGGATAGTTAGGGATGAAGACTTAAAAAGATAGTTAGGGATGAAGATTTAAAAGGATAGTTAGGGATGATTCCTCTCCTATTTGCTACATCTAAAGGAACATCACAACTTCAGAATTTATAGCGGAATTATTGGAACCGTTCCTCCATGGAATTTGAATGGAATAGATCAGAGCAGAAGTCTTGATGTGTAAGTTCTGTGCAAAGTTCGAAAAATAGATTTTTTTAACACCATGCCTTTTTACCACCTGACAAATGTTACACTGTTGGGCAATTTAGTGATAAGTCATTGAAAATCACAGCTAATTGGCAACCCAGTCGGGATCGTTTTTACTGCAGTCTGCACAGCCAGGGCACTCCACTATGATCTGTGCAAATATACCGCACTTCTCTCACAAACCTGTGACAGTCCTGCCTGCCCTCTCTCTCTGTGTGTGTGTGTGTGTGTGTGTGTGTGTGTGTGTGTGTGTGTGTGTGTCAAGGTTCCGGCGGTATTGATCTAT
>NC_137915.1:7216000-7238500 GCF_963457725.1 Sprattus sprattus | reverse complement strand
TAGCGCGGCCTCATCTGAGCGGACATGCGAGGTGCTTACTCTGGCCGCTCCGCGCTGCGCTCCAATAACACGCTTTTTCCAGCGCTCGCTCGTCCCCCCCCTCCTCACTGCACGCCATAAAACGACACCCGAGCAGGCCTTCTCCCTTTCACAAGGGACAGAGACCATTAGATGTTCGACTAGAAAAACTTTTCATGCCCAATAGATTTCAAGTGGCTTATGAAAGCCGGGGCCGGCCGTGTGTCAGGGCCCTTATTTATGCTGGATCACTCCTGCACTGATTGAGCCCTAGGTTTGCAGATCGGGTGTCTAGGGCCTCTCCGTCTTCTCCTTCAGGGGCCCGCAGAGAAAATAGAACAGATAGAAAGATTGACACTTAATGTGAGAAAGATAGACAGGGAGAGGGAGAGAGAGAGAGAGAGCGAGAACAAGTTATCCCATCTCTAGGTGAGAGAAGTATAATGTAATGACTCTGTCTTCCTTTCAATGTGGAGGAGCTACTTATTGTGCTGAATCGTCTTAGTGTGCTACACAGAATTGTCTGAGTGTGCTACACAGAATCGTCTGAGTGCGCTACACAGAATCGTCTGAGTGTGCTACACAAAGCATTGACTAACCCAGCTGGGGAACCGTAGCATGGGCTATGCCAAGGTCAGGAAGCTCAAGCACTGATAACACACATTCTTTCATTACCTCACCACACTGCTACTTGTGTTGGGAAAAAAATGTCAGCTGAATTTGTCCATGAAAAAAAAGCGTGTTCTGTGTGTGTGCTTTAGGTGGTCTTGTTGTTTGGTGTAGGAGATGTTTCTTACCCATGAGTCACTAAGCTGTATTCAACCTCTGAGACATTTTTTAATCCTTTCTGTACAGAATATGATTGGTGGATTCAAATAAATATTTTAAAAGTGTGTGTTTTCTGTAATGATGTTCTGTGTGTGTGTGTATGTTTTCCATATTGATGTAACATGTTAAGTTCAGTTAACAGTAGGTCACATATGATCTATGTGCAGATTTAATACTGATTGCACCAATTTGCCATATATCTAGTGTGACCTATAATGCAGTTGACATTAACTTTGGTGCGGGTGATGTACTGTGCAGAGCAAAAGGAGACTTCCAGAACACATGTGTCTGATCGATGATAGGAGACCAAGAAATCAAGCTCTTGGATCTGCCGGTGATTTTCTATAACTGTTTTCTTTATGGAGTTTGGTGTGTGCTATTTGAATGGTACTCACCAAACTCTGTATAAAATCTCTCTGTCTCTCTTTCTCGCTCTCTCTTTCTTTTGCGCTTTCTCTCTCTCTTATTCTGTCTGCCAACAGTCATGTTGCAGAAAGGAAGGAGACCATGCATGACCACATGTCCAGCAGTTCAAGAGTGTGTGTGTTCATTTGTGTGTGTGTGTGTGTGTGCAGCGCATGTGTACGCGCGTGCGTGCGTGTGTGTGTCCTCATCATAATTTCATTTTTCTCTCGTGTGTTTTTGCTCAGAGGAAACCAAATGGAATCATTAGACAGAATATGAAAAGCAGACCAGACTGAGCAGTGTCATTCAGAGCCTTACAGCAAACTCACTCTGCTCTCTCCTCCACACACATGCACTGTCTCTCTTTCTTCTAGAAAAACACACTAAAACACACACACATATCTCTCACATACACTTTCTCAAATGCTGTCTTTTTTTTCTCTCTCTGCCTCTCTCTCTCTCTCTCCCTTACACACATGCACTGTCTCTCTTTCTTCTAGAAAAACACACTAAAACACACATACGTATCTCTCACATACACTCTCTCAAATTCTGCATCTCTCTCTCTCTCCCACACATACACACACACACACACACACACACACACACTAAAGAGAGAGGGGGGAGACAGGGAGAGATCGAAAAAGAAAACCATGAACAGATCTGTATACTGTTGTCTGATTCCTCTCTGTAGGCACGAGCAACCTGGTCAATGAAAATCATACATCCCACCATCACACATCACATCAGGCCAGAAAGACTCCCCCTCCATCTCCAAACCCTGCAATAGCTCCTGGTGGGCCGACACGAGCATGCTGACTACATGTCCAACGCCACTCTCCTCACAGCCTGTGCTGTCAGCAAGCTCACAACAGGCACCCTAAACCACTTAAAAGCCTAATTTCCAAACATGCAATCACCAGTGCTGTGCACAACAATCATGGCTACTAATTAACTCTCAAACGACTCTGGACCATTGACTCTATATACAGTCGATGCTTTGGACCAAACAGTCAAGAGCTGAAAGCCTGTGTTCCAGACAGTTAACTGTTTTGTTTACATAAGCCTGCAGCAATAGTATAAATGCACACAGACAAATGATGCACTTTTCTCCAGTCCCATTTCAACCACACAGCAAATATCACCATCAGAAAAGCAATTTCTTATACCACTTAGAGAGAATGCAGGACACTGAATTAACTACACTGAGAGACAATGATGAGTGCAGGTGTGATTACCTGGACCAAAGTCATTTGTGAGCCAAGGGCCAGTAGGATTTTCTCTGTTTTGGTGGGGTACGGGTTGTCCCTGTGTTTGTACAGCCACTGTTTCAGAGGTCGGGCCATATCCTGCAGCGCCTGCCGCTTGTGTCGCACCTTTCCGCCGTTCTGACGGGACCTGCAGGTAAGGGAGAGAAAGCCATCACGGTGCATTCATCTCATCTGCACTTACACATGCCAGCAATTGAACTGATGTAAACTCACGTAGTATTATACACAAATTCTTCATTACACAGAGTTGAAATGTGACAAATATATAGAGTACATATTGTTAAAAACCCAAGGCTATTTCTTCTAAGCTAAGGCTTCAAGGGCAGTTTCATATTTTCAGCCCATATTTTTTTTCTTCGTTTTGCTGAGGACTTAATGAATATCGCACAAATCGACAACGCCCTGCACATTGAGAAATATTTTTACAAAATATTGAATATCCATGGAGACATAACAACAAAACATGCCAAAATGTATTTTCATTTAAAGCAGTGCGGCCAGTCGGTTGCTAGACACCTTTCATCACTGGGGCAGATTTTTTGTCCCATTCAGTGGTATGATTACATTTCCTGAATCAACACGTTAATTCACAGCATGTTGAGAATCTATGGGACCTGAAATCTACAGTCTATCAGGCACTTCATAACAATTCCAATTTCAACCTAAATTTCGGCCTTAATGTAGCCAGTAACTACAGGACCAAGCAGCTTTCTCTGCACAGGCACAAATGGGCTTAATAAAAAATATATTTAAATTATCGTATGATTGATGGCCTAGTCTTCTGACAGTAGAAAATAAGGTCTTCGAGATTATTGGTTACCTGACTATTTTCGATAGTTTTGTATGGTTAGTTAACAAGTAAAGGTTCGACTATGAATGAACAAATTATCGCGTTAGGGACGAACAGACAGTCTCTCTGTATTAGGCTATGAGAGAGAGAGAGAGAGAGAGAGAGAGAGAGAGAGAGAGAGAGAGAGAGCTGTTGCAGATGAATGAGGCGCGGATGCGTGTGAACAAACAGCCATCTCAGCTGCTTGAGAATGGTCGGGTTCATGAGTCCTGAAACGCGCTGAGAGAAGTGTAATTCCGCTGCCTAACTGCGCTGTAATTGAGCTCGAGACGCGAAGAGAACTCGAACAGAGGCGTTTTAACAACCTACGTGTTTTCTTTCCCACCGCAAAGCACGAAAACGGCGCAATTAAACAAATAACAACATTCAATTTCACACCAACGCCTTGAGAAGTCTCAAACGAGCTCTCTCCCCGTCTGCGGCGCGAACCCGTTTATTAGGCCAGGTTAAGGCCTCACTGCAGAGGCTGACACGAATGCTCTGGACAGGAGGACATTTTCCACTCACACACACACACACACAATATAAAGTTCATATGCATCCTGCTTTGAATCATGGTGTAGGTCTAGTCTTTGAAGGCAATCTCACGTGTTTGGCCCTGTAGGGGTCAGTGTGGAGCCGTGATAGCAAACCCTTATCTAATCTTAACGTAATGCTTTTCCCCTGCAAAACCCCTAGCCTGCCCGAGGCTCGTGTTGGGCAAATATTTTCCTTGTAACCCATATCTGTGTAGACAACCTACGGAACATTTCTTCTCCCTGTTCGGAGTTGGGCGACACACACCTCGTTATTTACATTAATATTCTTCATTAGCCTGCGAGGGTCAGTGTGTTATGCCTCTGTCTCATTTTCCCGACACCCGGAGCGCTTCACTAACCGCGCGCAGACGCGCCCCAGAGCGGAGGATGTTTGCACGAGCGGACTCGTGTTTCAACGGTACCAGTCACCGGCGCACGGGACTGATGTAGCAGCGCACAGAAGGCACTACTGTGCTGTCAGCAAATAAAATGCGTGCTAACCGTAAACAGCCCGAGGTGCTGCTCGCGAGGGACGAAGGGTTGGGGAACGCGGGGGATATGAATCCTTTTCTGCCCCAGTCTCTACAAAAATATCCGTGATTGACTGGACCACACATCAAGTTAAAGGACATGCTTATTTATTGGAAACAGACCGGGGGCAGTTTGAAACACGCTACCGAACACACAGGCCCTAGATCATAATCTAAAGATTAGTCTATCTAAAAACATCAACACTAAAGTGTCCAAATTGAGTAGTAAATATTAATTTCCTGTGATTCCCCTTTAAAAAAATTAAGGTCATATTACAACTTTAGCCTAAAAAAAATACACTTGCATTTAAACTCAAACCATATGTTTAAACCTCAGTTCACGAACATAAATGTCTAGGAGAATATGATATTTATTGAGAACACTGAGCAAAATCAGACCGACGTTTTCGTTTAAAAACATTAAGTTTTGCAGACTACTGTCAAACTGAAAATGATGTTTAAATAATTAATTCCGACAGATGTGTCGCACTAGATTATCCAAAATGAGTCTTATGGAAAATGTAGCTTCCTTTTCCATTCGAGTTTAGGTCAGGTCACACTTTGTGCGAGAAGCTACATTTTTTCTGTGTTACTCCAACTATTTTAGGATTAGCTGTAATTACGTTGTTTCAAGTTTATTGCGTGTTAAGCCTCTAAAAAGACTACCCAAAACAAGCATACGCTTTCCACCCGTGTAACAGTTCTGCGAGTCATTTTCAGCCCAGTAGCATTTCACTTGCCGTCCCACAAGCAACTGTATGACTGCTGGATTTTATAAAGACTTCATGAACACGTACCCCGCGCGCCGGTGGCGGATGACCGAGCTGTCTTTGATTGCGGGGTTGCCGGAGAGAAGGTCCGCGTGCTGTCCATCGATCACTTCCAAATAATTCCTGCTGCTCCTCTCCACCTCCTTGGCGTTCTCCTCGAACAGAACCTGATTGCTAAGTTTGTTGAACACAATCGTGTTCATCTTTGGTGCCGTATTCCTCACGCGCTCCGTCGTGCGGGGGGGAAAAAAGGCTGTGGGGCGCGCGTGGTGGCTATGCTGTCTGCACTGCCGCTGCAGACCGTCCGGCTCCCCTGTATCTCCTGTGGAAGCGAACAGAGGACAAGATGTTTGTGTATGTTTTTTAAATAATCACGTAGACGTGCCCTTTAATCACGAGCATACAGCGGGACCACTGACGGACAGCCGTGAGCTCATCACTCGGAGGAGCGGGGCAAGGAGAGTTTATTATCATTGGGATGACAGATTCATAAAATAAACAGCGCAAGTCTTGTACCAAAACAACATACCGACGCAGCAACCATCCAGTGGGACGGCTTTCAAACACATGTGTTGTAGGTTATTCACGGGCCAAGGTTCATTTAATCAGTACCAAATCCTCTTGAATAACTACAATGGTAAGGTATCGTTAGTGACATATAAACGTGGTCCACTTTAAACAGCAAAGAAACAAGCTCGAATTAGAACAGCAAACAGCTGGTATCACATAAAAGGACCAAAAGAGAATGATGTCATATTTTGAGGTACTTTCATGGTGACTGGTTTGGTAATTTGGATTTGCCAGTTATATCAAAAAGACTTGCAGGCTGGTTCTACCGTAGACGTTCAAATGACCGAAACAGCTGTATCCAACATGTTGAACACGAATGAATCTTCAGAAGCGCTTCTTGTTCAATAAAATACAATTTTGCGTTCGCCTCTTTTCTTATTATCAAAAACTATCTTTCACACGAATTTACCAGAAGTAGAAAAGTACTGGCACTTGAGTAACGGCCACCCGTCAAGTAGGCTACCAGACCAGTGTATCGCTTACAGCAGGCGTAATTCCAGGTAAGAGTTTAGAACGGAGCAGCCTTCAAATCGTCTTTCCAACACCTTCACAAACATGAAAGTGAAGACTAACCCTTCATCTGACGCGAAAGAATTAGCACACAACTGCGTTAGAAATAAATATCTCCATGTTACCTGTCAAGCGCCCGTCCTGCGTGACTGTAGTGAGCAGTCCCGTTGCCAATGGCCCATTCCCCGTTTACATATTCCCGTCCTCAACTCCGGAGCGCAAACCGCACACACCACGCTCGCCTCGCAGCTTTATTCAACGGCCCTGAAGAGCAGGGCCCCGAAACGTGAATACAACACACTTCTCATGTTTCCTAGCACAGTGGCTCAGTTTGCGAACATAGGGTGAATGCAGTATGCCGGTTCCGCGGCGTGCCCGGGGGAGGCTACCGGGAGACGGCGCGCGCAGCAATCCTCTGTCTGGAACGTTCCCATGTGCCCACGGCAGCGTGTTGATGCGTTGATATGTTGATAAGTATGGCAAACTCGGGTTTCTTTTCACCTGTGCGTCCAGGACGTGCAGAATTCAATGCACCATGAAACTGACAGGTGGCACAATTAAATAGATGGCATCAACGTGTCTAGAATTGGCGAATTCATTTTTAGCATTGGAAAAAAACTGCATATACATAGAAAGAGTTTAGCCTACATTAGATTAGTATAGATACGTTTATGAATATATATGAATATACACATCATACTAATGGCCTAGCTTACGTGTATTCCCTTCCGTTGGCAACATGGGAAACACGTTTACATTTTCCAATGTATTACTTGCACCCATTTGGTATCCCCACACAAGTGCGTATTTTTATGTAATATGCTGTTGATGTACGTCTGAACATTTATAACACAATTTCCTTTTCAAAATATGTCCTCTGAAATAGCACGGAAATAGTTCCAGACCAGCATTTATTGACTTGACCTTTGCAAGCGGAACCCTAAACCTATCAACAGCACAGCCGATACTGTGCCATGCCAGACTTTACCCAAAGCTGTTTACCAAGGGTGAAATTAAATTCTATTTCAGTTGACTCAAATCTCCGCTGTAAACAAGTACAATCCAATTAATTACATCGAACGCCAGTGTTATGTTTTAATCTGGAAAACTAGCGTGCAGAGGAATAGAGCATTGATAAGATCCTGGTGCCCTACCCTCTCATTTCACCAAATTACACCACTCTACTCTCGGCTTTATCCAGGGTAGTGATTGCGAGGCGCATGACTTTGCAGAACGGGCCCATCTGTAACTTTTAAAGTCTGTGTAATGAACGTGTTTGTTTTTATTTGTGTTTATTTTTACCTATTTAATGAAGGAACGCTCCCGAACGCAGCATGAGTCATTCGATTTCATTCCCCACGAACTTTTTTTCAAGATGGGAAGCCAGGTTTTCTTTGGAGAAATCACATGCAGATAACAGATACAATAATTTAAAAGTGAACATTCTTGGCAAACAGTTCATGTTCAGTCACCCTCTTTCTCTTTCTGTGACCTTCACCAGCGTATCAGTGTATTACATAAACGTGTGTGTGCGAGTGTGAAAATTAGACTGATGTATCTGTTTGGTTTGGTCCCAATGTCTCACTGTGTTAGGGGTTGGAATGTGAGTGAGTGAGTGTGTGTGTGTGTGTGTGTGTGTGTGTGTGTGTGTGTGTGTGTGTGTGTGTGTGTTAAAAGGGCTGTGCTCTAGGAAATGTATGAGCGTTGAGAAGTGATTTGGACAGCCAGTGCAGTGGCTCAAGGAGAAGAGGGGCTTACTGAAGAGTTGAGCACTCCGAAGAGACCACTACATCTGTTCTGCCTCAATCAGCACTCTGACTCTCTCTCTCTCTCTCTCTCTCTCTCTCTCCCCCCCCCCTCTCTCTCTCTCTCTCTCTCTCTCACACACACACACACACACACACACACACACACACACACACACACACACACACACACACACACACACACACACACACACACACACAAAGTAGCTTCAGCTTTCACTACTTTGAAATCCCAGCACTGTTCTTTGTTCCGTTATCTTGTCAGCCTCTCTAGGTAATATGTCTTTTATGTCTTTTGTGAGCCTTTTATGAACCATGCAGACAAGCTCTCATCAGCACACACACAGTCTCCTGTCAAATGCCACACATGCGCAGACACACACACACACACACACACACACACACACACACACACACACACACACACACACACACACACACACACACACACACACACACACACACACACACACACACACACACACACACACACACACACACACACACACACACACACACACACACACACACACACACACACACACACACTATATATACAGACTTTAGTGTAGTGGACACACTATACTTACAGACTATAGTGTCTAGCTGGGTTATTTGTTTATCATTTATACTGGCTAGAGGGTATATCATTATCACCACTCTTTCTCTCTCTCTCTCCCGGAGAAGGGAGCAGAGATCTGGTCTTGGTTTTTTTCTATGTCCACTGCTGCCGCAACAGCATCTGCATAAAATGACAATTAGCTGTTTATGTGATAAATGAAATACCACTTAACCAGACAGACGCAAGAAAACCAGAGTCTGATGACAACACAAGATGCCTTACATAAAACACACACACACACACACACACACACACACACACACACACACACACACACACACACACACACACACACAGACACACACAGTTAGACAGGATCTGGCCATTTTCTTGTGTGTGTGTATGTGTGTTGACTTCTACTGCAGCCGCTATTGCTATTACCAACAAGTAATATTGGCTTGCTACAGTAATGTAAAAGAAAAACAAATCTCTTCACTGCTCTCCCTCTTTTTCACACACACACACACACACACAAACATATACACACACACACACATAGAAGCCTAGGGTCAAAGGCTAACAATTGCAAGAAATTACGATTATGTCTACACCTCATCTCATTAAAAGCTCAAATCCATTTCAGTGGCAGCTCTAATGACTCCCATTTAAAGTGACGCTTTCACACCAGCCCTGGGCCCCATATGTGTGTGTGTGTGTGTGTGTGTGTATTTTCCTGCCTACTGAGGTCTACACTACAAGGCCACGTTACAAAAGCCACAGACAAATTTGTTAAAATCATTGGTCCCCTGGAAAATTTGAACGCTCTACTTCAGGACAAACAATTATACCTATTCGAGATTCGGTGATTAAAGTGTTTTTTCTTATTGCCTTGAACATTTAGGACACTACTCAGAAAGAGAGAGAGAGAGGGAGAGAGAAATGTTATTACGCACTCTTACACACTTTAGCTTTTCCACACAAGCACACACACACACACACACACACACACACACACACACACACACACACACACTTAAAGCTATTACACCAAAAAAGGGGCTAGTGTCATTAGTTGCCTTCACTTCTGGCACCGAGACGCTCTCAGCAAATAATATGTGTTCAGGGCAGTGCTCCCATTCACTCTGTTTTTCTTAGAGGAAAAAAGAAAATCGGCTTCCTAAAAATATGCACGGCAGTCTGAAGCAGCTGGGCTGGGGCAAGGCAAGGCTGAGACGGGTTGGTCCGGGTTGGTCGATCCGGCCTACGTTCAGCCCCGTGTGCGTCTTTGGCCCCGGGTGCTGTTGGCACGGTGTTATCGCAGTGCGTGGGCTGGTTCCCATGGATGTAAGAGACTAATAAGGGTTTCTGTATTTCTGTATTCTGGCTACCGATCCGTGCTCACCCCACAGCTATTTATGATCATAAGGATTACGTTTGGAATAAAATATATATCAGGAGAAACAAGATTGGTTTGGCCAAGAAGAGCTTTTTAATTGTGGTAGGCTACTGACACAGAGGTGGCTTATGGACATATGGAATCGTAGAGTGCACAGGTGGCCATATTAAAAAAGCTTGGGTTTGTGTGTAAACTCTACTGGCACGTAGAGGTGGCCTATTTTGTTGTTTGTCTTCAATAGGACACAAAACTACACATGCTTCTCCTTAAAACAGCACATCTGGGCCAAGGACAGAAAAAGAGCAGTTTGGATTGTTGCTGCCATTGCAATATTTTAAAAATCTTTCTATGGTTCTATATTGCCATTCATTGAAGAAGCCTTTCTGATGTCATAGTTAGCGTGCACATGAATAGGCCATGCTTTTCAGACGCAGAGAACAACAAGCAAAGTCAACAAGGATTTTGTGACCATTAGCGTTTGGAAAATTGGACCTAGTGTCTTCTTTCCGCCATAACTTATTCCAATTATTCGCACTTTTGAAGGAAACTCTTAAAAGTGTCCTTTCTGCTTTCATTCCATCATGCGTGCTAAGATCCCACTGTGTGTCCGTAAATCTCACTGGTCACTTATTAACACCAAAAGGCACGAAATGTTCTGAAATGTGACCTCTTCCGTAAGAGAGAGAAGAGGGATGCATCGTTTCTCAGAAGTTTGGCAATGATGAACAGAGAGTGAGATTCTCACAATACAACATAGGAACAGCACGCAGATCAGTGTTCTAGTTATCTAGAAAAGGAGAACTACCAACAGCCAGGTGCATTTGCACATGAACCTAAAGCCAGATCTTCTGCCAGATGAAGCAGTTGCCCCTCTCCCTCTCTCTCCCTCCCTCTCTCTCCCTCCCTCTCTCTCTCCCTCTCTCTCTCTCTCTCTCCCTCTCTCTCTCTTTACCTCTCTCTCTCTCTCTCCCCCTCTCCCTCTCTCTCTATTCCCCCTGTTTGTCCTGCCTGTATGCTGAAGTGCAGATGAGAAGCGGGGGATAATATCACTCTTGGTCTGGAGCCACGAGGGCCACACAGGTTCACGGCCCAAAAGAGGTCCGACGAAGAACACTTGGTCAACTTCTGGCCCACAGATGTGTGTGTGTTGTGTTATTTGTGTGTGTGTGTGTGTGTGCGTGTTGTCTTATGCTTACGTCCTGTATGCTGTCATCTCCTTTGTTTATGCCTATGTGTATACATAGATTTGTATTACGTAATTGTAGACTACATCTTGTGTCTTTCAGCAAATGCGTGTGTGTCATAGCCATATACTTGCACAATGTAAATACGCAATACTATATGATCTTGTATACTGCTCTCAAATTGTGTGTGTGTGGTGTGTGTGTGTGTGTGTGTGTGTGTGTGTGTGTGTGTGTGTGTAATTATTTGATTGGTTTTCTTTATGAAAGTGTATGACTCTCCGGCCTACATCTGCCCAACAGTAGTAGCGTGCATATCCATTAATCAGGCTGGATGATGACATCATAATGAGGACCAGAAGACCCAATCAAAGAGCCCCACACATCTCTCATAAAACACATCAACATAAGACATCATCGGCATCTGTCATTGGCTCGTCAGGGCACACAGTAGCCTCTCAGTCTAGACGTCTGCATTTCATCTTTCATAAACACTGAACAGCAGACTTTTACAGACTGCAGGCAGATCATCACTGGTCGGATTGGACCTGACACTTTCATAGGGCAAGCTCAACAGGTGGCATCAAGGTCTAATTAGTCTATAAACTTCTCTTTCAATAAAACAAAATCCACACACACACACACACACACACACACACACACACACACACACACACACACACACACACACACACACACACACACACACACACACACACACACACACACAAACACACACACACACACACACACACACACACACACACACACACACACACACACACACACACACACACACACACACAAAGCACTGTATTGATCTATCTATGCTTGCAGCACATATCATCACAACTAGGGATGCAAACACACACATGCACCCTCACTAGTTGTAAATTCACACCTGCCATTCAAGAGCATCTACAGCCACTGTAGCCACGTAGCATCGTGTTCAGATCACTTGCTGCAGTCTAGCTGCAAGCACTTCAAATCAAATCAAGTACTGTTAGCAACAATGTAACCACTTTAGGAACAAGGAGAAAAGGATAAATAGGGACAAAGAGGAAGAGAGAATATTACTTTTTGGGGGTGTTTGAAGGAATGAGAAACCTAATATGGGTATCAAATGGGGAAAAATAAGCAACAGCTCGCCTATACATGAGAGAAAGAGAGTTGGGGTTTAGCGGGAGGCTTAGATATGAGAGTACTAACAAACATATGGAACCGGAGAGTGGTTATATTGCGTATAAGTTTGTGTTTGGGTGCATGCATGAATGTGTGTTGTGTGTGTATTTCTGTGTGGTGTCTTTACCACAATGCTCCTCTGTGTGTGTGTGTGTGTGTGTGTGTGTGTGTGTGTGCATATGTATGTGTGTATGTGTGTGTGAGTGTGTGTGTGTGTGTGTGGGTTGTGTGGGTTGTGTGTGTGTGTGTGTGTATTTGTGTGTGTGTGTGTGTGTGTATATATGTGTGTGTGTGTGTGTTTGTGTGTGTGTGGGTTGTGTGTGTGTGTGTGTGTGTGTGTGTGTGTGTTTGTGAAAGGCTGCCTGGGAGCGGGCGAAGCCACTTCTGATGTCTGGACGGCGTTTTTACTGCTCATTAGCTGCCTTATGAAATCCTTCAACCGGACCGCCTCCAGGCCTGTGGGATCCCTCCACTTTCATTTCGCAAAACAATCACCCAGGCCCAGTCTCTGTGTGTGTATGTGTGGGTGAATGTGTGTGTGTGTGCGTCGGTGCGTGTTTATGTGTGTGAGTGCATGTGTGTGTGTGTTGTCTGGCCAAGTCTTGCAAACACTCCCCACACAGCAAGCTCAGGGAGATGAGTGACATGTCAGTTCCAGCGCCACGGCTGTACTGCCGAGAAACACACATTCATCGCTCACCATGTGAAATTTGAACACACACTTGCTGTGCGTACTTCCATACACAGCCCCATGCACTATTCACACACATATGCACACTAATCATTCACCTCCCATAGTGAGCGTACTAACATATATCATCAAAGTGCACTAAAAATGTATGGTGTTCAGAGTGCATAATGTATTTGGTGGGCCATATCTTATGCGTGTGTATGTCTGCTTTCGTGTGTTTAATGATCTAATGTAACGGCTACCTCGACTGATTTGTGGAGAACGAGCCTCTCATTTTCTCAGGATTACGTTGGACTGCAGACGAAGAGCCAGGAGAGTAAAAGCGCATGTGTGTTTGAGGAGGTGATAAATGGAACACGACAGTCATGTGCAGACAGAACAAGCATTAGGAAAACACACAACTCTGGGTTTATACACAATAAATATTTCATGCTAACCATTTTCTTTTCTCTCTTTCTTTCACTTGTTGGGTTCCTCCCCCCCAGTCAAACCACTAACAAGCCATTCAGCATGAGCGGAGCAGCAGTATATCTGTGTGGTAACGGCGGGGTTTGACCTGTAAATGCTGAACTCATGCTGCTGGTGGGGACGAGGGGGGCGAGCATCTGTAGCTGAGGGAACCTGTGTGTCGGTCAGCCAGCAAGAGGCTTTCAAAGAACTTCTAAAACACAAAACCACTCTTATTACCTTAACTTTTACAACTAACCCAAGGAAAGATTTTGGAGTGTAATCTTTATGGATTTATCAACAGAGAATTACCTTTTGCACTCCATATGAGCAGATAAGACATAAACAATATACTGCCGAGACCACTAGACAAGGGTTACAAAGACAGAGAGAGAAACAGAGAGAGAGAAAAAGAAAGAGCTCAGATAGGCAGATGGCCGACATGGCCAGGGGCAGACGCACCTCATGAATTCCTGTCCTTCACTGGAACATGCTACATTTGTTTAATGAGGTCAGCAATGCATAACCCCTGCTGCAGATGACCTCCACATTAGGGAGGCACACACCAGACAGACATTCAGGGCAAACCGGGGCCCAGGAGGGAGGCTACAGGACAGTGATATTTCTATGAGAAAGAGTTTGGGTTGATCTTGTTTGGGGGTGCTGAGCACAGCAGTTTCTGGTAGTGTACAAACTGCCATGCTGTCTTGCCAGTTAGCCTGAAGGAATCTGACTCTAGCATGGGCCTGGCTCTGTTCTCCGAGTAGATGCATGGTGTGTGGAACGCATGTCGAACACACACTCTGGCAGTCGGGCTGTTTACTGCTCTCTGTCAAGCTGATACATCCTGACTGGAAGATACAGAGTGACAAACAGTTTGTTCTTGGAGGCCTACGTAGGCTGTTCATTATATAATAGCATTCATTTGGGTTTGAATGGAGACAACAGAGAGCCAGGGCCAAATGTCTTTTTTTCCCTACTGGGCCGAGTGCCTCTTTCCACGGAGGAAATCTGAAAAACTTTCTCTCTTTTGACTTTTGATCTAGCTCTCCCCTCCCTCTTTCTCTCTCTCTCTCCCTCCCTCTTACATACACACACTCTCTCTCTCTCCTCAGCTGGTGCTGGTTAGTGCGTGTTTGAGAAGTGCAAAGGTTCCTAACCACCAGCGTCTGATGTTACATGGCCTTGCGATACGGAATCAGAGCGATATTAACGCTGAAAGCCCCCCAGGGTGTGACACGGGCCTCCAAAGCAGGGTGCTAAGCCTGCGGCCTAATCAGCACCAGCACACTGCGGTGGCTGAGAGGGGCGAGAGCAGAGAAAATAGAGGAGGGGAGGAGAAAGAAGAGAGGACAGAGAAGAGAGGAGAGAGAAGAGAGGAGAGAGAAGAGAGGAGAGAGAAGAGAGGACAGAGAAGAGAGGAGAGAGAAGAGAGGAGAGAGAAGAGAGGAGGAGAAGAGAGGACAGAGAAGAGAGGAGAGAGAAGAGAGGACAGAGAAGAGAGGAGAGAGAAGAGAGGACAGAGAAGAGAGGAGAGAGAAGAGAGGAGGAGAAAAAGTGAAAGTGAAAAATGTAAGGACAAAGTGAGAAACAGGGCTGGTGAACAAAAGCAAGAATGAACAAAGAGAGAGAGAGAGAGAGAGAGAGATGACCTAAGAGTTGGAGGTGTTGAGAGTCTTGTCTGGGTATTTGTTTCCATCCTCCCTGTCTGCGTTGGTCCGGGGGGTGTGGGGGGCTCAGATGGGGGTTTATTTGTTTGTGCAGAGGCAAGGGAGAGAGGTCTGGGTCTGGACGCGGTGGTCTCCCGTAACACACAGCCCAGCGAGGAGGAGCTGGACGCCTCTTTATGGGGTCTGCGCCGAGGCGGTCTCTTGCCCCTTGCGCCCATTCATTCCTGCCCAGTTTACGAGCCACCTTAACGAGGACGTCCACTGAAGAATAGCATTTATTTACAGCAATTACAGCTAATAACGCAACATATTTTGGAATAATCGGGGTAGGGGGTGGGACTGAGTGCACCAATTATATGTGTAAATTCATATTTACTCAGACCGGTTGCGCAAATGGCGACCTCTGTTGTGCCGTGTGTTGTTATTCGGTCGTCTGTTGTGTTTACCTCATCGCTGATTGAGTTTATGGGAGTCATTTCATATTTTACGGGAAACTCTCCGTCTGCATCGATTTACTGTTTAGAAGAGGGGGCTAGATCAAGACCCACACACAGTTAGCAAACACAAGGCATTGAGTCTGTATCGCTGCTTAGCGGGATGTGGACGCGTGGGTGAATGTGTCTTCTGTTGGTGCGTCAGTGTGCAGGTTGGAATATAAAGCACATATATCTCTGTCGCCTTGTATGTCTCTGTGGTTGAGAGTGAGTGTATGAGGGAAGGAGTGTTGGGTTGTGTGTGTGTGTGTGTGTGTTATACAAAACAAGACAGCCAGATGTGGCTGTTGTTTAGATGTCAGTCCATGAAATATGCGGCACTCACACACTATGAAAAGACACACACGCGCACACACACCCACACACAGACACACGCGCACACACACACCCACAGACACACGCACACACACACACACAGAGCTTTGCTTGGCATGAACACAAACAGGAGAAGAAAGGCTTTATTGTTGTGATTCAATTAGACACTGTAACGAGAGGAGTTAGGCCCAGCCAAAGCCAGAGCAAAGACATGAGGGAGACACAGCAGTGAAAGACTTCCAAATTAAATAATTACTAAAAGCTTTTTGGGGTGGGAGGAAATACTTCCTACCATTATGACACACACACACACACAACCACATATCACACATACTCACACACCTCTGAAATGTGTGATAATGTGGCTGTCCAAAAGTGTGTGTGTGTGTGTGTGTGGGAACTTCAAGGGGAATCTCTTCTTTTGTTTTACTTTGGGCTTCTCTGTGGTGGCGCTGCTCTAGCTGTAGCGGGCGTTCTCATTGGCCAGCGCCAGGCGACGGATGCTGCTCTAGCTGTAGCGGGCCTTCTCATTGGCCAGTGCCAGGCGACGGATGTTGGCCACGCAGCCAGCTGATGCCTCCTGCAGGACTTCATCAGTGGAGCCCATCATCTCAATCAGGAGCTGAGAGAGAGACGACATAGAAGAGGCAGAAAGAAAGAGAGAGCGAGCAAGAGAAAGAGAGGAAGAAACAGATTGAGAAAGAGAGAGAGAGAGAAAGACATGACAAAAATAAAACAAGAACAAGAAATCAATAATTAGAAATGCCTACAACTATTCAGCTCCTGATCAGTAAGCACATGAGGCCATAATAGAGTTCATTTGTTGGAAAAGCACAAGATAACTATCTGAAATCTATGAAGGAACACAATGTGTGTATACGTGTGTGAATATTTGCATCTGTGTGTACGAGCATGTGTGTTTGCACTGTGATCTTCCGCCAGCTCTGACATTTTCATGTGTGCATGTGTGCCTGTGTGTGTGCGTGCATGTGTGTGTTTGTGTGTGTGTGCCTGTGTGTGTGCGTGCATGTGTGTGTTTGTGTGTGTGTGCCTGTGTGTGTGCGTGCATGTGTGTGTTTGTGTGTGTGTGCGTGCATGTGTGTGTTTGTGTGTGTGTGCCTGTGTGTGTGCGTGCATGTGTTTGTGTGTGTGTGTGTGTGTGTGTGTGTGTGTGTGTGTGTGTGTGTGATAGAGCCAGCTCCATGCCAGCTCCCCTATGCACCCCTGCAATAGAGTGAGGTCACACCCTGCCCCTCTATTTCTGCCCACTGCCGGGGCCTGGCCCCGCTCCGTTTCATGCAAAAGCCGCGACTTTCCGGAAAGCTCTGGCTGCATAAAATAATACATTAAAATCTTTTCAAAGTCATGTTTTAAAGAGTTACTTATTATACTGTCACTGGGGGCGAATGTAAAGCGCAGGCTTGCCAAACACACTGTGGCCATGCTATATGGCAAGCCACAATATCCTTTTTTTTTTTAAGTCCATAGACTCTTTGCTCTTGTTCTATGTTCCCAGTTCTCTCTCTCTTTCTCTCTCTCTATCCCACTTTCTCTCTTTACCACTCTGACTTGATGTCCCATCTCTCTATTGCTATGCTAGAATTCTGTCTTCCGTCTCTCTTCAATCAATCTCTGTCCTTCTCTCTTTCGATCTGTCGCTCTTTCGGTGGAGGGGAAATGACTGGGACTGCCTGAGAGACACAGTGGTGAGCTGTGCTCTTGAATCGAAATAAACACACAACTCAGAGAGGCGCAAAGCCTGCTGGCATGTTGACCAACCTTAAATGCTTTCAATATGTGTGTGTATTTGTGTGTGGGGGGGAGTGTATGAGTATGTGTTTGTGTTTGTGCTTATGTGTGTGTGTGTGTGTGTGTGTGTGTGTGTGTGTGTGTGTGTGTGTGTAGGTGGTTCTGTTCCCTCCCTCCCAACTGGAACCCTTTCTTCACTCACACTTAATCTGCTATCAGCCCCACTTCCCAGCAAGATCAGAAACACACACACACACACACACACATGTGCACACAAACAGACACAGCACATGACCAGAGGCGCTGAGTTTCAAGGGGTCATTAATACAACAAGCTATTAACACTCTGAGGGCTCTGGAAGCTGTATTCAGTGACAAGTCCAACTTCTCACTGTTTGTGTGTGTGTTTGTGTTTGTGTTTGTGTTTGTGTTTGTGTGTGTGTTTGTGTTTGTGTGTGGTATTGTAAGTGTCCTCAATTGACACTGTTATGGCAATGGTTGGCAAAACAGTCCTCCACTCACCCTCCCACACCCACAGTCAGACAGATGAAGATCATCTTCACACACACACACACACACACACACACACACACACACACACACACACACACACACACACACACACACACACACACAGACAGATGAAGATCATCTTCACACACATTAGCGCCGACACCATCACCTCCGGCACCACCACTAATGACCCAGACATGAAGCTTGGGCAGGCAGACGGGATGACACTTGGTAGCGCTCCAGGCCTGTCCAAGCAGAGCCAGCAGCGGCACTGCGGGGCTGTCAGGAGTGAAGGCCCGCGCTGCGCTACACTGTGCAGGGCAGGGGGGGAGTGCAGTTCCCCTATGTCAAACTGAGCGGCTGTCTGAGTGAGGAGGAGGAGGAGGACAGGAGACCAATGCTTATGACCACAGGACTCCAGAATGGGGGGGTGGTGGTGTGTGTGTGTGTGTGTGTGTGTGTGTGTGTAGCTGGGGGTGGAGAGAAAAGAGAGGAGAGAGGGGGATGTAAGGGGGAGACAAAAAAAATACGGCCGTTCTGGCCATTCTAGCCTTCAGTCTAGAAGAGGGCCACGATCTGCCCCGGATTGTAGGGTATATATCAATTACTAACACAAATGAATACGGTTTACCCACGAGTTTCGCAGAAAACTATATTCAAACTGTTACATTTACTTTTCATACATGCCAAAAGCTTACTAACCAGAGTCTGCCAGTTGTTAGTTTCAGTGCCACAGACTGTGTGTACTATTCGGCCAAGAACCGAGCGGTCTGCAGAGCGGTGGCTAATATGCCTTAGCAGAGAGTCAGGTTGAAATACACTGGGCTGTAAATACAGCATGTGCGTGCACACTTCCATAGATGTTCTCTCCTCCACGGTTACATTTGTTCTATTGTATTTTTATGCTTTAGCAACACTGCATAGGAACAGCCAAGCCAAACAAAGCAACTTTGAACTCGAGATGAGACAGCAAGAGAAGGAAATTGAGAGAGAAAATAGGGAGGGAGAAAATGAGAGAAAGACCGAAAGAAGGAGGGAGAGCAAGTAAAAACAGGGACGACTGTCGCCCTGCGTGACTGACTGAGTGGCCACCTCAGGAAACTGTCCCTTTCAAACCAGATGGCCAGCCCGCATGGAAGACAGGACTCTCTCTCTTTCATCTCTCTCCCTTTCTCTCTCTCTCTGTCTCTCTCCTGTTTTCCCTCTTTCATTCTCACTGCTTCTGAGTGTCTTACAGTAAGTGAGGGAGCCTAACAGTGGAGAGTTTTCAGTGGAACTGGGAGTGCCTCCTGAATGCCTTCGGTTTGTGTGTTTGGCCGTCTGGTTGCCAGTCGCCCAGTTTTCCTCGGAGAGCGCGCCTGGCAGGGGATGCTATCTCTGGCAAGCCAACCCGAGGTCCCCAACTGCTTATCTTGTGTCATTCAAAAGTCAGTGTGTCCTCAATGTGTGTGTGAGTGTGTGTGTGTGTGTGTGTGTGAAGCTGAAGATGGACCATGCTTGACAACCTCCGCAGGCTGTGGCACACATTTATGTGGTCAGCCTTGTGCCAAGATACAGAGCAGAGAGACATTCCCAGGACATCTTCTGCTGGGAGACAAACAGAGCAAAGAACACCGCCACGAGAGAGGAATCTTCTGACTCTGACACGGACAGATTCCTGGATTTAATTGACATCCTTGGGAAGCTGTGAAAATAATAACCCCTCCATCTGGATAGCTTGGATTGGTCTGGGGTTCCCTCCCTCTCTTTGTCTGTCTCTTTCACACTCTCTTTCTGTCTGTCTGTCTGTCTGTCTGTCTGTCTGTCTGTCTGTCTGTCTGTCTGTCTTTCTTCCTCTTTCTTTCTGTGTATCTTGGTCTGTACATCTTAATCTGTCTCCCTCTCCCTCCCTGTCTGTCTTCCTGCCTCCCTCTCTCTCTCTTTCCTTCCTTCCTTCCCTCTCTCTCTCTCTCTCTCTCGCTCTCTGTCTTAATTTGGAAAACTCAAGATGCAGGAGCTGTGCACCTTTCCAACAAAATTCCCCCCCAAACATGAATGCATTGGTCATCATTCCTGAACTCAACACCTCAGAGGAGGGTTTTTTTCTTCTTCAGGAGTTTAAAATAGCATCCAAATTCCAAAACACCTCTGCAAAGTAAACAGAAACAGACACACACACACACACACATACAGACTAGTACAGACAAACGCAAACATATGCACGCACACACATACACACATATGCAACTTACTATTATTTTGAGGGTCGATTCTATGGATTATTGAAACAAATAATCAACTATCTGGATAAACAATCGCAGAATTACTCAATGATTCTTTACGATTGTTTTAGCCTGAGGTAATTTTAGGCATATGCTAACAAACAATAAAGCCAATAAAAATGATCTTCACTCATTAATGAATGGACTAATTCAGCACTAATTCAGTTGCCTGATGGGGAGTACAACTCTTCTGCTTCCTGTGTAGAAATCCATCCACAGTAGCATTAGAGATCCAACAAACCCATAACTTGTTCGAACAAATTCAAATGCAACCCACATTGGGTATGCACACATAGACATGAGGTGTTGAAGAGATCTTTTTGCAATTAAGAAAGTAACTTGCACACTCAGCAGCGTCACTATCTCCAGCCATATACGCTGTAAGGTAAGGGAACATTTGGAATGTGAACAGGGCTGTAAATAGGTTATGATTCGCTATGCAGTGTGTTCAATATCATAAACAATTCATTGAGAAAATGAAAGTCAAACGTATGTCAAGAAACAGAAAACGTTACAGCTCGAAATGTGGCTTTTAACATGAACATCAACTATGCTAGTTAGCGAACAAGAAGAAGAAGTCTTCATCCTCCAGAAAGGCAACGGGTAACCTCTTCAGATGTGCTAGGTCAGCACGGAAAACACACCAACTAATAAAAAATGTAATTAGTTAGCAACTAATTTGGTCATTGATTTTAGCACCACTAACACACACAGAGACACACAGACACACAGACACACAGACACACAGACACACACGCACACACACACACACACACACACACACACACACACACAGGTATACACATATACACAAACAGCGGAAAACATGCAGCTCTCTCAGACAAGTTGCTTTTGTGTGAAACAGAGGATGCCTGAGTGTGAGGTGCCAAGGGAGGTGTGTGTCTGTGCCAACGTGTGTGTGTGTGTGTGTGTTTGTGTGTATAAAAGAGAAAGAGAGAGAGAGTTATTCAAAGCCGGCCAAATAAGGGCTCAGGAGGCAAAGGGCCATGATGCAGATAAGCCTGCCCCTCTATGCTTCTCTCACACACACACACACGCACACACACACACACACACACACACACACACGGACACATGGACACACACGCACGCACACACACAGACACGCACACACACACACAGCTGGGTTTCCGGAGACTATAATACACTGCTTGTTAGATATTCCCCAAACCCTCAGTAACATGATAACTGGCCTCCCGTTTGAAAAATGGATCCCAGTCGGAGTTTTCTCTTTCCCTCCCTCCTTTTTTTCTCTCCTTCTCTTCTCTCTCCTGTTTTCCTTTGCTCCCAATGTGGCCAGAGAGAATCTTGACCTCCAGGAAGGCACTGAACATGTTTCCCAGGCTCTGCTCTCTCCTGAGCGTGCGCACGCACACACTCACACACACACACACACATGTCCGCACGCTCTGTCACGCATGGAGGTGTTGTGGTGTTAAGTGTACCGGTGGTGAGCTGCTGTTTCCTGAGGAACTGGCTTCAATTCTCCCAACACACACGCACGCACACACACAGATACACACACACAGGTAGACGCAGACGCACACACACACACACACACACACACACACACACACGCAGACGCACACACACACACACAAACACACTAACACACACACACAAACACAGACACACACACACACACACACACAGAACAATCCTAGAACCACATGCAACTGTGTGCCCCTTACTTCAACGGCCCCTATTTCCAGCGTCCGGCCGTACTCTCATTCTCACCCCACCTCAGCAGTGCACCCACCCACCACACAGCCCCACCCTAGCCTGGTCCATCTGCACTTTGTCAGTTAATGAGTCCTCTTGTGACTCTAACCACAGTATACATACCAGTCCCAGCCCTCCTCCACGCCAACACTAAGACAGTGCTTGGCAGGGGCTGGCATCTCTGGTATCACTCCATGTCCCCAAGTGCTTATCTTGTGTCATTCAAGTGGCTTTACTGTGTTTGCAAATAAATAGCCATTA
>NC_137915.1:7203500-7211000 GCF_963457725.1 Sprattus sprattus | reverse complement strand
TTCAGAAGCTGACGTCGGATCTGATAAGGCACACTGGGTCTTTTGTGCTACGCTCCGTCCTGAGGAGGGGATCTTTTTTTCCCCCTTTCTCTCTCAGGACGGAGCAGCGGTGCAGAGCAGACAGTGGAGCTCTCCCCCCCCATCGGCTGGGTTTGTAGTTCTGGACACCCGTGCTGCTGTAGGGCTGTGAAAACACCAGGGCCTCTATTTTTGCTAATACCGACACAAGCACGAGTGGTGTTTTCTTGGAGCGAGCGCTTGCCAAAATACCTCCTGGCCGCTTGACCCAAATCCAGATTTGCCTGATTGCTCGCTGACTTACATGCGCCAAAGAACTCGACGAAAGGCAAATGCCCATCAGGGGCACAGCCTGAAATCAAGGCTGCGGACGAAAGGAATTACACCGCAGAACGAAGCGGCTTTATGAAAACAGGAACTTGACCCCTGTAAACGCCCCGTTTCCCCTTTAACCTCTGCCCAGCTAACCCAGTCCATCGCTCTCTGTCTCCTTCTCCCTTTCTCTTGTGTGATGTTCTCTTTCTTTCTCTCTCTCTCATTCTCTTTTTCATCCAGGCCGAAGTCACATTCAGTGCCCCTCCGAGTTCCTGCCGCTGGCCTGGCAACGGTCACCCTGGGCGATGGGGCCTTTCTGCGTGGCGTGGCGATGGCATGCATGGCCCGGGGCAAGAGAACGCCGCTGTGCACACACAGCACTGTTTGCTCTGCTGGATTCCCAGGGCGGCGAGAAAAGCGCGCCGCTTGCTTCCGAAAGCAGAAGAACGCGGGCCTTGTTTTGGGGCTGTGCTAGGCTGGTTGGCCGGCCGTTTGGGTCGGGTCGGGTCGGGCCACGACACTCTGGGAATGTTTTCACGGGCTTTTTAAAACATTATTAGTGATGTTTTCACACCTCTACAAAGACACTGTTGACCTCCACACCCTAACCCAAGGGCAGTCAGAGAGGGGGGGGGGGGGGGGGGGGAAAGACAGAGAGAAAGAGAAAAATAGAGAAAAAGCCAACGGCAGAGAAATGTAGAGAAAGAGAAAAGCAAGACAGAGAACTTCTGGAAAGGGTGGGCAGAAAGACAAACGGAGAGGAGAGTCGAGTCGAGTCGAGTTGGGAGTGAGCGACTTTGGGAGCGACTTTGAACCCTCAAAAATGAAAAAAAAAAAAAAAGTGTGTTTAGAAAAAGTGACACTGGTAATTCCCTCTGACATCCTACGGAATGGGAAAAATACACAGTTGTGGATAAACACGAATGTTTTAAGTCATTATCTGCCTGGCGAGGGGCCCACAGCATAATGTGTTCTATCACTCACTGGCATCTGGGCTGACAGACTGAGCCAATGACGGAGGGGAGAGGCCCAGTGTGTTCCACTACCCAATGCCACACCGCATTACAGTGGAGCCCCTCACGCCCCTGCTGCTACCCCAGCATACAGCGGCGTGATAGAGAGGATCTCAAGGAGCGCTCAGCATGATGGAGGTAACTACACTAACATCTGCCAAAATCAACAAATACAGCATTTTACACTGCCACAAGTTCTCTGTGGTGAGTGTGTGTGTGTGTGTGTGTGTGTGTGTGTGTGTGTGTGTGTGTGTAAGAGTAAGTGGTGTCCCACCTTGACTATCCCATTCTTGTAAAATTCTTGTGGTTTATAAGTACATTATGAATGTGTTTATGCGAGGGGACTATATTGTAAGAAAACGGAGCCCAGTCTTAACCACACTGTTCTCAGCAGTTGTTTGTAATAGTTGCATGTTGGGAGTGTGAATGTGTGTGAGTGTGTGTGTGTGTGTGTGTGTGTGTGTGTGTGTGTGTGTGTGTGTGTGTGTATGTGTGTGTGTGCGTGCGTGCATATGTGTGTGTGTGTATGTGAGTGTGTGTGTGTGAATGTGTGAATGTGTGTGTGTGTGTGTGTGTGTGTGTGCATGTAGGAGCACAGCCGCAACATCATTCTTGCACACAGAGATGCAGTTGATATAAGAGATGGGGTATGAGGGTGAGTGTGTTTAGCCTGGTTCAGAAGAGAACAACGGAACGTGATTCGCTATGACAAGTCTGGCGTGAGGGATGGAACTGACAGTTTTCCAAAAGATTCCAACAGCATACTTACCAAGAAGCTTTAGAGGACAGTATGTGTGTATGAGTGGGAGTGATAGTATATGAGCACTACCTTGATCGTGCTGTTTTAATGCATGGCTAAGATATCGTATGAGTCTTTCTCTGTGTGTGTGTGTGTGTGTGTGTGTGTGTGTGTGTGTGTGTGTGTGTGTGTGTGTGTGTGTGTGTGGGTACCTTGATCATCCCATTATTGTGCATGGTGATGCAATTAATGGGGTGATTCTGTAACTGTGTGCTAATGTCTATGCCTGTGCATGAGGATGCTTGTGTGTGAGTGTGTGTGTGTGTGTGTGTGTGTGTGTGTGTGTGTGTGTGTGTACCTTGACCACGCCATTCTCGTGCATTGAGATGCAGTTGTTGGGGTCTCTGGAGAGCTGGAAGAGGGCCTGGGCGGTGGCCTGGTGCACGGAGGGGTCTTTGCTCCGCAGGTAGCGCACCAGGGGGGCCACGGCGCCCGCCTCCCCGAACGCCACGCGGTTGGTGCCCCACATGCAGCAGCGGGCGATGGCCTCCGCCAGGTTCCGGCGCAGCTTATCGTCCGTCTGTGACATTACACACACACACACACACACACACACACACACACACACACACACACACACACACACACACACACACACACACACACACACAGACACACACACACAGACACACACACACACACACACACACACACACACACACACATATATATTTGCATGGCCTTTAGTTTTTTCTAGTTTATAAAAAAAAATACACTTAGGAAATGTATGAATGATTTTTGATACTTCACTGACAAATATCACATTACTCTCCCCAGATTTCTGAGGTGATTTGATTAGTTGTGCCTTTTCCTTTGTACATGATTCTACCTATTACATACTTCTCAGCAGCACAGCTATGTATTACGCCATTACAGCAGCAAGCGTGTTTCAAAGTCCAAACCTATTGCACTTTCATTCATGAATGGTAACTGAATACTTAGAAGTCCACACTTAAAAGCCCACACTAGTCAAACAGCCTCTTAAACCTTTCCGAAAGCACTTAGTCTCTTCTCATCTGATTAATCCTTCAGAGTATTTAGTCAATGCTTCGGAAAACCAGCGACTGACATTACACTAACATGTACATGTATGTGTGTGAGAGACGAGAGAGAGAGAGAGAGACAGAGAGATAGAGAGAGAGAGAGGGAGAGAGAGAGAGAGAGAGAGGGAGAGAGACGAGAGAGAGAGAGAGAGACAGAGAGATAGAGAGAGAGAGAGGGAGAGAGAGAGAGAGAGAGAGAGCGAGATAGAGAGATAGAGAGAGAGAGAAGGAGAGAGATAGAGAGAGAGAGAAGGAGAGAGAGAGACAGAGAGAGAGAGAGAGAGAGAGAGAGAGACAGACAGCAGAATCTCAGCCACCAGCGGAAGGCTAGGGTCGTAACCAGTCAGGGGTGAGTGCCTCTGATGGCTGAGCCCAGTCACTAGAAAGTGTTTACTGTTATGAGGCTCCGGAATGATCTTTCACTCTCCTCCAATCACAGGTGATAAAGCCATCAGCTTCACAAGCAAGCTCTGAACCTTCCACTGGCCCCTGAGTGCACAGCAGCCTGCTGCCTCACACACACACATATGCCTCACACACACATATGCTATGGAAAATCACATCGCTAGACACAGGACAGAGATTAGCACTTCACCCACACACACATCCCAAGACCTGCTTTGCATTGCAATGCAACAACCAAGCATCCGAAGGGAAATTGAGAACCAGCCAGGTCTTAAATCTTCTGTCATTTTTTTTAATCCTTGGTGACCTTGATCTGCAATTTCAATACTACTGTTTTAACAGTATCCTTTCATATGATATTTGTGATGTTCTCTCCAAGTACGGCTTTTCAAATTCCTAGCTAATTCTCAAACTATTGAAAATGTGATCTGTATCCAAGTGTGGAAACAGTGTCGGTTTACAGAAGAGCAGGAGAAGAGGCTGTCGAGGGAGCCTTGCCTTGTATGATTGATTGAAGTGTTATCTTTTTAAAGCAGACATGTGCTCCGCATATGAAGAACCAGTGCTTTTTGTGCCAGTCTGTGCCAAGTGTATGTCTGTATGTGTGTGTGTGTGTGTGTGTGTGTGTGTGTGTGTGTGTGTGTGTGCGCTTTCTTGGTTACACCGGCTTGTGAATACCTGCTTTCTAGGCTTTTTTACAGTATTGGACTGGGCAGCTATTGATAAGATGGATTAAATACTGCTGGATTTGTTGTCCTGTCTGACAGAGCTGCACGGTTTGTCAGATCTGAGGGACTTTTAGCATGTGATGGTCACTGATGGACTGGTGTAATTGTATGAGTTTAGGTACAATGTACATAGGTGCTGGATTGTACATAGATTGTACATAGGTGCATAGGTACAGGGAGGAAACACACTGTTATCTGCACACTGCTATTTGACTCAAACCCAAAACGAGGCATCGGGTGCTACTGTTATATTAGGCATTTATCAGGTGCTAATGTAATATATATATATTTATATTAAGCATTCATCAGGTGCTAATGTAATAAATATATATATATTTATATTAGGCATTCATTGGGTGCTAATGTAATATATATATATTAGGCATTCATCGGGTGCTAATGTAATATACCTGTATATATTTTTTATATGGCAACAACAGTATGAGCGTCTGATTGGCTAATGGGTAGTCATGTCGCGTATTGCAATCCTCGCCGGTCTGATATGGATCCGTATTGCCCTCTGACATCATCTTCAAAATGAGCGATATTGATAGACATCAACAGCCATGAGGAAATTCAGAAGCAGCAAAAATGTGTAATTGAAAGTGATGATGAAGACTAGAAACTATATTTTGTATAGTATATATACCGTGTATATATATTCGGCATCTCCATGAGGGGTAGAAGTTGGCCATGGGTCATCAATTAGAATCAGCCACTTTAAGTCACTTTTAACACATTGGCAACATTAGGGAGGACTACAGACCACTGAGGGCGGTGAGTGCCGGTGAAGGGCTGGATATCCACACCCTGCCTCTGACTTTGTATGTGTTATGATGCCCAAAACAGAACTGCTGAATGAGCACCTTTTGGTAAGAGGCACTTTGAGTTTGAGTTATGGGACAAAATTCCAAGTAACACAGACAAACATACGTGTAAAGAAACAGATTTCTAGGAGAGTTCACACATGTGTGTCTATCTGTGTGCGCACAGAGGGACTTAAAGTGTGTATATTCGACTGTTTATTCCCAAGGTTCTCTGGCTTTTGTAGGATTCTGAAGGAAGCCAAGTGGGATGAGTACAAATGCACCTACCTTGGGCAGCTGACCCAGATGGTCCAGAATAACCTTGGTTACAGAAGCACTGGAGCTAGCCTCCAGTGGAGAGGGGCCCTTAAGACTCTTTCATCATCATCTGCTAGAAGTGTTTGCATATATCAGGAGATTACCATGTACGTTCCTGCAGCAGAGCAGTGACCAACCATTTATCATAACATTTTCCTCCTCCTGTTCTACTGTGAAGGGATTAATAATAAAGTGCAGCTGTTTGCTATTAAGTAAAGCATGTTTATCTAAAGCTGATGTCTTTCCTAATGTTCTGTACTCAGCTTAGAACACATATCACATGCCCTGCATGACTAGACGACTGCATCTAATAAGATCTGGGCCTTTTCTTGTAATTTCCTTTTCAATGGTGTACATAAAAAAATAAAATAATCAAGTGCTTAGAAATGTTTGCTTCTGTGTGTGTGTGTGTGTGGGTATGTGTGTGTGTGTGGGGGGGTATGTGTGTGTGTGCCTGTGTGTGTGTATGTGTGTGTTTTGTGGGTGTGTGTGTGTGTGTGTGTGTGTGTTTTGTGTGCACTCACAGTGTCGGTGAGTTTGGCCAGCATGGGCACGACTCCGTGGTCGGTGATGACTGCCAGGTTCTCCTCGTCTTTGGCGATCTTGGCGATGGAGGCACACACGCTGGCCAGCACCTCTCCGTTGGTGGACTTCAGAAGATTAACAATCAGTTCCAAGCCACCGACAAAGGAGCGCACCATTTCCCCTGCATCCTGAAGTCAAAAGAGCCTGTCATTAGTGTGTGTGTGTGTGTGTGTTTGTGTGTGTTAGAGAGAGAGGTGTGTGAGAGAGAGTGAGAGAAAGAGAATGTTTGTGTGTGTGTGTGTGAGAGAGATTGGCACAAAGAAAACAGAATCGTTCTTCCAGAGACAGGGGCTGTAACCTTAGCCCCACACTATTTATTATATACATTGATGAATTGGCAAATCAAACAGAGAATTCCCCTGCACCTGGCCTGAAATGACCAGACACTGAAATAAAGTGTCTACTTTATGCTGATGACCTGGACCTCCTGTCTCCCACAGAGGGGTAACAACACCACCACCAACATCAGAATTGGTCAAATACTGTCAAGCCTGGGTCCTGACGGTCAACCAACCAAAAACCAAAGGTCCAGACCACAGAGACACAACACCAGTTTCACAATCGGAAACGACCCAGTTGAGCCCTCAAATCATTACACATATTTAGGACTAACATATCTGAACACAGGACATTGTAGCTTGGCTGTGAACGAACTAAGAGACAATGCAAAAAAGAGCTTTTTTTGTCAATAAACACTGAACTACCAATTACAAACTGGCTCAAAACATTTAAATGGATCTTCGAACCCATTGCATTATACGCGATCGAGGTATGGGGTACACAAACTCAACAAGACTGGATAAAATGGGACAAGCATCCTGTTAGGCCAATACCCTCAACTGTTAAACATTTTAAAATATCCCTACTTTTCTGAAATTATATTAAAACTAGCGGCCAACTCTTCATTTCCTACAAAAGCCCTATACTGTCAGGAGTAGAACCCACAAAGGAGTTCCCTCTGCCTGCTTGTCCCGAGGCTGGGCGAACCGTCAACCGCTCAGGTCATTACACCACAACCACCTCAGCCTCAAGACCCATGCACTCAGAAAAGTAGACCCAACCAAATTATGATGAAAGAAAAATACAGAGATCACTGGACAAAACGAACCAAATCCCAGAACAAAAATGGAAACACGTGTTGCTCTAAACAAACAGTACACAGTGGCAATCTACTTACCCACAGGGTCTGATAAAAAACTGAGGAGAACACTGACTAAATACAGACTAAGTGAGCATAACCTGGCAGTGGAAGTAGGCAGGCACAGACAGACCTGCTTGCCCTGAGAAGACCGGTTGTGCTATTCCTGCGACCAGGGAGCAGTGGAGACAGAGCTGCACTTCCTAACTCACTGCAACCAAATACCAATGTCTTAGAGACCAATATTTAGCAAAAAAAAATATAAAACATTTTGCCTTTATCTAAGTGACCTGGAGAGACTCCCGGCTCTACTGGGAGAGAAGAAGGACTGC
>NC_137915.1:7173500-7201000 GCF_963457725.1 Sprattus sprattus | reverse complement strand
GTGTGTGTGTGTGTGTGTGTGTGTTCTGCATGTGAGTGTGTGTGCTGATCCCCACTCACACAGGAAACGTTACCTCAGGAATACTGATCACTAGAGGGAGGGAGAGAGAGAGGGAAGGGGAGAGGTAGAGAGAGAGAGAGAGAGAGAGAGAGAGAGAGAGAGAGAGAGAGAGAGAGAGAGAGAGAAGCAGAGCTTAGATGAGAGCCAGCAATTGAGAGAGACTACAGAAGCCGCCAGCTGCAGCAGGGTCACTAAGCGTCCTTTTCATGGACCAAACTACTCACACACACACACACACACACACACACACACACACACACACACACACACACACACACACACAAACACACACACACAAACAAACACACACATACACACACACACACTCACAACACACACAAACAAACACACACATTCACACACACACAAACAAATACACCTATACACACACACATACACACACACGCCACAAACAAACAAACACACACAAACAAACACACACACTCAACATCTGCAGGCTCCACACGCAACAGCTCTCTGTACCCCAGATAGAAAGAGCGAGCGAGAGGACGGATGGTGCAGACAGAGAGAGAGAGAGAGAGAGAGAGAGAGAGAAGGAGGAGGAGGAGGGAAATAAACAAAATAATGTGGCACTGCACCACTCTGGGCTTTTGCAGTAATATGCTGTGGTGGACTGCAGTGCTCTGAGCTGAGCTATTTTATACTCTGGTATGTATTGAGCCAAGGTCCATAGGCCGCCTCTACGCCATAACCCAAGACAGAGACGACCTCTATGAGACAGAATGGCTGCAGTAATAAATGTCACGGGGACTGTCAACATCCAGTTTTGGATATGCTCACATTCCACCACTTGCCCTCTGAGTTATTCACTGGCACTGCGTGCAGCGCTGTGCTGTGCTCTGTAAAGTGACTAACAGGTCTGGGGTGGGTTGAGCCGGCGGGTCGCGTGCCATAACTGATGAGCGGTGCTGTGCTCGACAGCTCCGTGATCAGTCACTAACTTAAAGCAGTCAGCGCTAAATGAGCCATTACAAGAATGACCACAGATCGCCAATACGCCTTCACCCTCATTAAAAGAACAGCGTTCCTTGATTAAGCTTGTGCTTGTGTGTTCAAAAGAACATGTGTTTATAAGGGTGTGTGAAAAGTGTGTGTCTCTGTGAGAGACATAGGTGTGTACATCTACTTTACCCATCTATCCATACAGTTAAACTCATAGTAGCAGATGGGTCCCCCCTTATGTGCCGTGGTTCTGCTTAAGGTTTCTTCCTGACTAACAGGGAGTCTTTTCTAGCCCCTGTTGCTATTGTGCTTGCACTAAGGGGGTTCAGGCTCTGGGCTCTGTAAAGCGCCTAGAGTCAATTGTATTGTAATGGCGCTATGCAAATAAAATTGAATTGAATTGAATAGTTTCAGTGGAAATATGTCTAAGAGAGTGGCGAATGAGCGAGAGGGTCAGGGTGTGAACAAGAGTAAGTGTTTGAGTGAGAGATTACAAATACACAGCTGTGTGAAGAGGAGGGTATGTGTATTCTGATTGGACATCTTTTAAAGTGTTGTGTTTGAGCACTATCTGACTGTTCTATGTGTACTGATGTGCATGTGTACCCCCACATGTGTGTGTGTGTGTGTGTGTGTGTGTGTGTGTGTGTGTGTGTGTGTGTGTGTGTGTATGTGTGTGTGTGTGTGTGTGTGTGTCTGTGTGTGTGTGTGTGTGTATGTGTGTGTCCGTGTGTGTACACAAGGTATGGAGTGTCCAGATGCCCCTCTCTCGGGCTGATTCTCTCATAAATCCAGCCCTGGAGCTGCTAACTGAAGCCACATGGGCTTTTATCTAAATAACTACAGCAGCATGGAGTATCACATTCCCGCTATCCCTCTACACACACATTCACACACTCACACACACACACACACACACATACACACAGACGACACACACACAGCCCTTGTCATTGCCCCCGTCCTCAAAAATCACAGCAGCAGCGCGGACATGTAGTCTTTAAAAAATTGGCACTGTAAACTTCAGACAAACATTGTCAAACTTCGTTAGCACTCAGTAATAGCCCGCTCGCCCACTCCGGCCCATATGGCTAGCATACATCACCTCCCAGCAGACAACGCAAGAGCCCAACACACACACACACACACACACACACACACACACACACACACACACACACACACACACACACACACACACACACACACACACTTCCTTTCTAGAAAAGAAGTAAAAGCAAGAAGACGAAGGGGGAAAAAAAACGTAGTGAAATGCCTTTCTGAAACACCTGCCTATGCTGAGGCATGTGTATTTACATAAACGTAAAACAGATTACATGCGGGGCAACCTGTTTATGTTAATCACCGCCATAATCTGATAGAACAATGATGCACTTTGTGCTGGGGCTCCTGAGCCAATTAAATCCAGTAGGCTGGCAAGGTCCCACTGTTAGCATGAAGTGCTACGTCTACAGATGTGGACACCAAATACAAGCACCAAAGAAAAGCTCAGGTTTGACTAGCATTCCTCGTTTGATAGAGATCCAGGGAAAATGTAAAAAAAAAAAAAAGTGAGTAACATACAGTAAACCATGGCAAAAGTGTATATATTATACCATAATGTCATGCCGTGATGCAGTGCAAGGTCGCTTTCAAAGCATGTGCTTTTGATAATGAACCACACCATATGAAATCACAAAATACTGTTTAGCTTTTAGCCCTGGCTTAGATTAACACACGTTTTGAATGACCAGTCCAGCTACTTGTCTGGACTCTGTGTGTGTGTGTATTAATGGTGTAAGCTGTTTACAGTGGTCATACTCTTGTGTAAGGGATCACACAGATCTGTAGTTGTATAAGCCTTTGCTACAAGCTCTTTTGCTTTCTAAGCCTCTGATTGTCTGACTGTTCAGCTTTTAATTCTGCCAGAGGGGAACAGGCAAGTTTATACATATTTCTCATTAAAAAAATCCACTCTCAAACATACCATGACTGCCTGTGAAGCAGCTACACCAATCTGTAATCTGTACATGCTCCCTATCAGTTTCGCAATGCACAGAGTGTGTATGCGGTGCGTTAGTGTATGTCTGCGTACGTATGTCAGACTGTATGTGCTTGTGTGAGTTGGCAGTGTAAGATGCATGTGTGACACTACTTGTGTTTATTACTATTCATTGATGTTGAAGAATATTGGGGTTTTTAATAAACGTTCTAAGTAGTGGCAACTCATGTAAATCCTTCCCCCACAAGAATGTATCACATTTACAACACGTTCATTAACATCCAAATGGTCAGCCAGATCTTTCATGTCTGCAGACCTTCACATCTTTCATATCTAGATGGACCCCATACTATTATGCTTCCTAAGGCCGTGTTCACACTTGACTTGACACTTTACTAGGGAAGGTACACGCGTACCTACTCTCCTCATCCTGATTGGTCAGCTGTCAGAAAGGCGCTTGACTTCACCCAGCGCTTTTCTGAAATGTTGAGAAAATTGAACTCAAAAGGCGCCAGGCTCTCCGCTTTTTAAAACGTTTTTAAAACGTTTTTAAAACGCGTCCGCCTTTTTCCTTTTCCCATAGGGTTGGATGGAAAAAAGGCGCTAGGAGTTGTAAGAAAGTCAAGTGTGAACACGGCCTAACATGCCCGACCTTACACCTTGAACCAGACCCCCAGACACACCCATTATATTAGCTTGTGTGTTCCATCTACCTACAACTGAATGCCACTTGTAAGAGAAGAGAAGAACATCAGAAGAACATAATGCAGAACACTCATGTTTTGCTCTGGATGTGCCGTGTGTAGACACCCACAGCCACATGTGGTGAGAGAAAACGGAGCAAGGAGTAATGACAAAGGGACGCAAGGCCAACACAGAAGAGACACTACACTATGGACAATTTTTCCAAATCATCCTCCTTCTCTCTCTCTATTGTAGCCTGTCGTGTGTGCTTGAGAATGCATATAATTCGCAGAATAAACTGACACCCTACCCATCCAATCAACATTCAATCGAGTCCTTTGCTAAATCTTGCAACCGAAACCAACTTCAGAGCTAAAATAGAGTTCTGTTATACTATAGTATAATAGTGGTGTTTTCACATTAAATCCATCAAAACACTACGATCTTTCAATGTGTTCGGGTCCATCTGTCTTTGTGAGCTAGTTTGGTGTGTGTGTGTGGGCACATGTGTGTGTAGGACCAGGGATCTTTGTTGAGGCCACAGGATATTACAGCATTATAGCAGCCCTGTCCCACACCACCCGCTTCCACTCCAGGGGCATTCTGCTCCACTGAGCCAACACACAGACACACACACTCTCTCTCTCTCTCTCTGTTTCTCTCTTTGTCTCTCTCTCTCTCTGTATTTTTCTTTCTCTCACCTCTCTCTGTCTTTTTCTTTCTCTCTCTCTCTCTCTCTCTCTGTCTGCTTCTCAGGTGGCTCTGGCCTACCTTTGCGTTCTCAATGCAAGGGCAGATGGCCCACAGACACACACACACACACACACACACACTCTCTCTCTCTCTCTCTCTCTCTCTCTCTCTCTCTCTGCTTCTCAGGTGGCTCTGGCCTACCTTTGCGTTCTCAATGCAAGGGCAGATGGCCCACAGACACACACACACACACACACACACTCTCTCTCTCTCTCTCTCTCTCTCTCTCTCTCTGCTTCTCAGGTGGCTCTGGCCTACCTTTGCGTTCTCAATGCAAGGGCAGATGGCCCACAGACAACACACACACTCTCTCTCGCTCTCTCTCTCTCTCTCTCTCTCTCTCTCTCTCTTTCTCTCTCTCTTTCTCTCTGCGTCTCAGGTGGCTCTGACCTACCTTTGCGTTCTCAATGCAAGGGCAGATGGCCCAGGCAGCACTGGACTGCACATCTGGGTTTGGGTTCTTCAGCAGAGACCAAAGCAAACGCACCCCATCCAGACGATCTATGATCCTGAGGAAAACAGAGAGAGAGAGAAAAAGAGAAAGAATGGTTTTTGTCATGTTTCTGCATGCATTTCTGCATGTTTCTGCATTTCTCTAGTTACTTTATTATACAATATAAACATATAAAGTGTATATATATACAGTATATCATCCCTACATACAGTCACATTTTCTTTAAATGCTTAGACAAATGTTTATAACATGGCAGTACAGCTTATGAACATTCAGATTGATAGATGGATAATGACTGATGCACAATGAATCACAAATAAAATGCACTTACACATCTTAACATAACATTGACCAATTGTGTAATGACCTTTTGCTTAAAACCAATAATGACCTTTGCTTTAAACCAAATCAAGGTGTATTCTTGAGTTGAGTGGAAGGCTGACATTAGTTTGATGCTAATGTTGACAATAATGTCAAAGAAGTGTGTCGGTAAACCAAACTGTCACTGAGTGACAAAAAGAGTGTTTGACCAAACTTGCAGTGAAGGTCAGTCTGGTTTTGGGCATTGGGTACATATGTGTGTGTGTGTGTGTGTGTGTGTGTGTTATATGTGTGTGCCCATGTGTGTATACTTTTGGACAGGGCCTCAGGCATGCAGGCGCTGGGAGAAGAGGGCGCACACAGCTCCCACAAGCCTCGGCTTCAGTGACGGTCG
The DNA here is from genome assembly GCF_963457725.1 of Sprattus sprattus. Classification (NCBI taxonomy): domain Eukaryota; kingdom Metazoa; phylum Chordata; class Actinopteri; order Clupeiformes; family Clupeidae; genus Sprattus; species Sprattus sprattus. The sequence continues at coordinate 7,195,369 of NC_137915.1, read as the reverse complement.
CGGGCACCAGGAAGCAGGGGTGCCGAGAGGCTAAGGGTGCCAGCAGACTGGCGCGCGTCTGAAGGGCAGCCACACAGGAAGAGTGGGCACACACAGAGGCTTGGCTGTGCCCGTGCTCTCTCTTAGCCTGGCATTATCACCGACACCGACAGCAAGAATATCACAGGACATCCAACAAACATATCTTTATAGCGAACATAGAAAGTGTGTTATTATGGCTTATCCACAATCCCATAAGACTAAGCTTGGGGAACATGCAGTAGAGCAGCATAGAGCCTATGCCGTGGCCTACTGGTTAGGGTGTTGGGCTAGGGACCAGAAGGTTGCCGGTTCGATCTCCGACCAGAAGAAAAAATGTGGGCAGGGGAAGTGGTTGAGCATTGCAGTCCCATGCCACATGCAGGGCTGAGGTGACCTTGAGACTAATTAAGACACGCTCTCACGCCGTACAGGGGAAAAAAATCAATAAATAAAGACCTCAGCTACTACAAAAGATTCTTAGTCAGAAAGCTTGCAGGGGGGGGATGCATATGTAACCATGACATGGGAGTCGGTGACACCACAAAGAACTTGCTTTTTTTGTCCACCTTCCAAATATCTGCATGCAGCTTTAATGCAAGCAATGCATCTGGAACAATACAACTTCAATGCGGCAGTGCATCTGTATCAATGCAGCTTCAATGCATCTGTAACAATGCAGCTTCAATGCAGCAGTGCAGTGCATCTGTATCAATGCACCTTCAATGCAGCAATGCATCTGTGATAATACACCTTCAATGCAGCAATGCATCTGTATCAATGCACCTTCAATGCAGCAATGCATCTGTGATAATACACCTTCAATGCAGCAGTGCATCTGTAACAATTCACCTTCAATGCAGCAATGCATCTGTCACAATGGAGCTTCTGGTACTGTATTGCTCTTGGGCAGTGGGGCCACTGTTATCAAGGAAGCAGCTCAAGGCTCAAAGGCTCAAAGGGCACTGATGATGAAAGGATGATGAAAGGAGCACAGGCTCCTACCAAACCATTCCATTGCCCGTGTAGCTAGCTACAGCATCTGCCTTTGGAGAATTGGCTTCTTTGGCAGCCAGTGAATGTGCTCCATTTCAGCACATTAAAAGACTTCTTCCCTTCACACATGAAGCATTATGATTACTGTAGCTGTTCTGTTCACTTGTGGTACTTTGGCAGCACAACATATCGACCGTCATACCAGTAAAGCCACTTTGAACTTGAACTTGAGAGCGAGAGGGAGAGTGAATGAGAGGGAGAGCGAGACAGACAGAGACAGAGAGTCTCTATTAATAGGACATGGCTGTGCAGACGCACTGTCTTCCTCCCTCCATTGATCTGACTGGCTCTCCATCTCTCTCTCTCTCTCTCTCTCTCTTTCTGCCAGCATCCACCCCCCCCCCCCTTCCCCCTTCCCCTGCCATGCCCCTGCTGCGCTGCTGAAAGCACACGCATCTCGGGTAAGGGATGAAAGAGCCAGTCTGTCAGCGAGGCTTCCCCATCAGCCTGCACTGACCAATCCCGCGTCTCCGTACGCTCCCGAGCAACAAATCAGACACCAGGGCAGCCGTTCGGCAAACAGCTCCAGCGGGCAGGGACCCTGGCCCTGGGGACTCATGGTGGGCAGTCCTGAGCGCCTTGCTAGTATTTATAGAAAACTGATGGGAGTCGGCAGAGACAAACATACACTGTTCAGTGGTGGTACTTCCATCCCGTCTATGGAGCTGAGAAGAGAGAGAGAGACAGAAAAAGAGGGAGAGAGTGCGAAAAAAAAGAAGCAAAAACAACACCAGAAAAGGAGTTCTTTTCCAAATCAAACAGCAAGTGAGACAGGTCAGCCCTATATTTCACTGCGTCTGAGCTGAGTTTGCCTAAGCACTGGCCATATTTTACGCTGTGTGTACTACTGTACATGCCTGCCCTGGCACAGACAGTCAGAGTCAGAGAGAGAGAGTTAGTCGCTCCATAGAGCAGCTCTTGTGTGTGTGTGTGTGTGTGTGTATGTACGCTTGTGCGTGTGTTGTACGTGTGTGTGTGAACATGTGTCAATGTGTCCTCGTGAGTGTGAGTGTGTTTGTGTGTATACGTGTGTGTGTCTGTGTGCACACGTGTTTTCACGTGTGTGTGTGTGTGTGACTGTGTGTGTGACTGTGTGTGTTCATGTGTGTGCATGTGTGTGCATGTACGTGTGTGCATGTACGTGGGTGTGTGTTGATGTACATGCATGTGTGTGGACTTTGGTTGCCATGTAACACGTTTCCCATGTGTGCCTGCTGCAACAAGGCCTGCATTCAGCGCCCTGGTAATTGCTTTAACACTCCCTAATCAGGGTATCTCCGCCAGCCACAGCCATCAGGGGTCGTCTCCTCTCCATCTATCTCTCCTGCCCCTCCATCATCTTCCCCCAGCTCGGAGTGCTAAATCAGCCTGAGCGCCTATCATAACAGCGTGTTATAGCAGAACACCAGAGGGTCCTATAAGTCATTCTGATCAACCCAACTTTATACTACATTATCAGCCATGTTATGCTAACAGACACGGTATCCTTTAAGATGACAACTGGAAGAATAGGAGGGAGAGTGAGGGATGACCGGAAATGGAAAGAGAAAGAGAGAGATAGAGCGAGAGAAAGAGAGAGAGAGAGAGAGAGAGGAGGAAATAAATAGGGAGACAGATGGAAGTGAGTGAAAAATGATGATCAAATCCTATGGGAGCCAGCGGTGCGTAGTATGTGTGCAGCATACGTTCCCTGGATCCACGTGGACGGTACGGTCTGATCCGAGGAATGCAGTGTTTTCCCAAAACTCTTGTTCCTCTGCTGAAGCTACACTAGTGGGTTTCCTCTTTACGTTCGGAGCGATGTTAGAAGCATTAGATACCTCTCCTTGATCCTTGCCTGAATTACTAGCAAAACTGCAACAGCCACCTCTATCGCCAGTTCTGCGTACTCTAAGATTTAAGGCAAATTAGGTGCATTAGGTGTAATTAATGTTAACTCTGATCTAATTCTAAACTGATCGTGGATTGTAAGTAACGAATGTGGTAATTTCACAACTCTGGTCTCCCACTGACAATAGACACGCGCTTTTGTCTGTTTTCAATACAAGTACGGTCAAGACTGTCTCCTATAGCCACCTACAGTATACTGTATGTCACTTTGTAACAAATTACACAGAGTTTAAGAAAAATCATAAGTCCAAACTGAGTGCATAAATATCAGGATAAAGCACTCAGAAGAGGAAAGCATTTTGCTGCCCACTGCAAACTGACAGATAATCTCCTTCTTGGATCCACACAAGAACATTTGTCTTCATGTGCTTCACAGAGCAGCTTAGATGCTCTACTGACCAGAGATCTTTTGAGGAAGCTGCCGAGGCTTGCTGCAGGCCTCCGGAGGCTTAACAGGGTACAGACAGCACTGGCAATAAAACATAAGTGTCTACAGCAAGGCTGTGTCAGCCGCAGTAAACAGATAGCTTTATCTCAGCTCCAGATGTTAACAAAATTATTTAAGAGCGCTTTTCTTCTGCCTCCAAGGAGGTCAATGTCAGCAGACAGCATTGATAAGTAGAAATCCGTAAGCAAGAATGTTACTGCCCAACATCTTGTGAGCAGTAGATACTTCTGTCATGTACAATGATTTGAGTCCAGACAGAGAAACTGCAGTCTGATCCGAATGCAACAGCCTGCGGCATATGCAATAGGTCTGTCTCCAGCCGGCTTGCTTAATCTCAGAAACAGCACTGACCAGAATGGTTTTGGGGCAGGAAACAATCAAATGTGAGCTATGCTAATTGCTCAGCAAACTACTGTGCGCAGCTCTTGAAATAAGCCAATGCCATGCACAAGACATCGAAAAATTCCGGGGTGAGGGGGGGGGGGATAAAGAGACTCTGTCCACAACTAAGTGCAAATGTGTGGAAAGGGGGGGAAAAAAAAGCTACACGACAAATTCTAAATATAAACCCTGAGAAAACATGAATAACATGGTTCAGTGGTAGGGAGGGAGAGACAGAGACGCATACTGTATGTCTGTTACATGGCTGTCGGGCCCACAGAGCTGCCGTGCCTGTACTGGGAAGAGAAGTGTAACCTACCCCCCTACTTTTTTTTTTCTTCTTCCATCTTTGACTTCAAAACAAGATGTTTCTTCTCTTTTATGGCACGATTGTGGTTCGGCGCATCCATAAATATATTATTCTTTCAGACAATGTCGCTCGCGGCTGACCAACACGGGCCTTCCCGAATGCGGAGCCCTTTATTTGAGTCCAGTGTTAATTAAGAAGGGGCTGGAAGTCTATAACAGGCTTGTAAAAGCAATTTGATTCAGATGGCGGCCGCACTGAGCGCTGCTCGTAACACTGCAGAACAGAACAGCAACAGAACCGAACGTTCCGATCCGTGGACCTCTGCGAGATGCCTGAGGACAGCGAGCGCAGCTTTTTTATGTGTGATTTCTGTGTCCTCACCACAGCTGAGCTACTGGAGCCCAAACTCCACCTGCATGACCCCGGTTCCAAAAGCCACAGACCACACTGGGAGACATTCAATCGCTTTTATCGTCCCTCAGAGTTTCTATTTATCAACCCTCGTCCTGGGAACTGGACCCCATGGCGCTGGCTTTCACTTCCACCCTGGTCTACCGACTTAGCTACATCCTGGGACGGCCACAGCAGGCTTAGCGGATGTTTTTCTCCCATGCACCCATCCAAGTGATAACTGTCACTGGCACAGCCACGTTGGGTGCTATGAATGGCAGTTGGCTAACCACATTTAGCACTGAGGACAGCATGCACCATTAGGAGCTGTAGCTGCGTTCAGGCGCTAACTACCCCCTGAGGATGGGGGCTGGCGCATGCTTCCCCGCAGATCGTCCCAGGGTTCTCGCCACAAGTCCCCAACAGAGAGACAGCCACACTTGACGAGGGTTCCCCAAGGCGCTCTGCGACACCACTGATGACTCCCAGCGGTCCCGCCGCCCGTAGCCAGGCCTGACCACCATGGTAGCGCTCAGTGAAACCGCAGCGGCCGAGAGAATAATGGCTTCCCACTCACGCCACAGCTATGCCCCCTGCTGAGCAGGTAGGGCCAGCAGGGCGAGGAGGACTGTGATTTGAGGCTAAGTGTTGACGCTGGATGCACAGCGGGGGCAGGAGGCACTGGACCTCCGGGCGCTCGGGAGATGAGGCTCCAGGCAGGCTCCAGGCTCCAGGCTCCAGGCTCCAGGCTCCAGGCTCCAGGCAGGCTCCAGGCTCCAGGCTCCAGCCTAGGCTGCTTTCAGCAGCTGTGGCCTGGATAAAGCAGTGTGGCATGGTAAGGCTTAATTAAGCATACTCTTGTGAACAGGACAACTCGTTTTCCACAGGGCCACAGCTAAATTGGTCATTGTATTGTTGCAGAGGTCCTGACCTGAGACCGTTAACAGTATTCTCGTGGGTATCGCTGCTATTATTACAGGCCTGAGGACAATGTGCTGCTATAATGTGAGTTGTTAAGGCCAAAAAGCTGTGAGTGTAAAGCTTAATTTATACTTATGTCGCAGACACCTTTGAAATGGTCGCCGACACAAAAAAAAGTGTCGTTCAGGCCGCTGCATTTGTACTTCGGCGAACAGTCGCCGCCTACGTCAGTACACCGAGTGGCACCAACGTCATTTTTCTGCCGCTACATTGTTGACTTTTTGGAGGTCAACAGCGTGTGCCGTCTATCTAGACAATCACACTTGCGCGACACAATGTGAGGAATCAGGGGCGTAACTAAAGGGGGGCGCAGCAGGTGAGGTCGCACATGGGCCCAACCTATAGACATTTGTGTCTAAATTGACTGTACCACCGACAGTCCTGCGCCTGACAGAAGACTCATAGTAATAGTAAAATGCTACTTGGAGTGTCTAATGACTTATGTGTAATGACTTATACATACACTATAGAAACTATTAAAAAACGATTCAATGAAATGAGTAAGTTCTTATTTTCTTTGGTACTTTTGTCTTATTCAGATTTGCAATGATGATTGCTGGGTAATATGTATGTCGTTGTCCAATGTCAAGTCTCTATTTGATCATGTGACGATATTGCTAGTTAAGCAGGCGCAAAGACCGACAAGCTGACTGAGCACAGCCAGAGGCACAGCACACCTACAACCAACGATGCCTTTCAAACATAAAAGTGGTGATGCATGATTTGCTTTTTCAATGGACAGGATAGCCATCCATTCAGCCCCTCCTGCTCCTCAGGTCTTTATGAGTTTCAATTTGGAAAAGGGTCGATCTCTGTTTGCTGCAGTCCGTGGGGGGAATTTTAATGTTAACATTGACATAACTCCAGTATTGAGTTAGAACCCTATAACCATAAAAAAGCCTACACAATGTAATCCAACGGGTCAAGTATCTGTGTTAAAAATAAACTGCTTATTTTTGCCACTGACAGGCCCATAATGTTATTTAGAAAGGATCCTAAAGGGACAACATCCTAGAGAGCCAGACCTGTGTCTGTTTACTTCAATAGCTGTAAAGAAACTAGAAAACTGTTTCTACAGTTTTTTGTAGTTTAAGTGTCTGTTTCTGCAAAAAATTACTGTAAACAGACACATCTCTATGATCCCTTCCATGTAGTCAAACACTTATCGTAAAAGGAAAATAGTGGCATGCGTGTGTTATCGGCTATGTTCGCGTTGTCATGTTAATCTATTACTAAACTTAGCATAAGGATTGTTTAACAGACTAGCCGATTGTTTAACAAACCGATAACCGATGCAGCTACGCTATGAGCTTGTCAGTGGCTGAAATAAGCAGTTCACTTTGACACGGATGCTTGCCCCATAGGATTACATTGTTGAGTCGTTTTGCGGTTGCCGTTTAATATCTCAATACTAGAGCGATCTTGATCGTTTTTGTCCCTAGTAAAAATCTGGACCCGAAAAGATGGGAAAATAGGGCCATGGTTGAAATATCCCCAAGTTACCCCTTACAAATGATTCATATCAGTGCACCATGGAGTGACTGTTGTAACGATCACTAAAGATACTGAGTTATTGTAATGGACAAGACTGTTATCCTGGAGTGACATTTATCCTAATCCTTAAGGGTGCAATGTTGGTGTATCAGTGATTAAGACCATTATAATTGCAACTAATGTGGAGAATGCTGTACTGCAGTGACATACGCCATGCTCTCCTGCTCAGTGGCGCAGGCTCCGACAGCGCGGGTAACGTTGACCAGCAGTGCCTGGTTGGTGCCCGTCAGCAGGTTGACCAGGGGTGGGATGCCCCCGCTCTTGCGTATGGTAGTGCGGTTGGCAGGCTTCTGGGCACACTCCCCCAGGGCGCCCACCACGTTCACCAGCACCTCCTCTGGCTGGTTATTCAGTAGCCCCACCAGAGTCTCCAGAGCGTGATACTCCTGGAACCTGGGGAGGGAGAAAGAAAGAGAAGAGCTACATTAAAAACAAAAAAAAAAGAAAGAAAAAAAACAAGGAAAACCAGTCAAGATTATTGTGATGAAAAATAGGAGAAAGGTACGGTTACGCACATAGAATAGAACAGACAGAGAGTAAAATAAAGAGAAACACTTTAGAGAAAAAGAGAGAGGCAGACAGAGAAAGAGGGGGACTGGAAAGGAGAGTGGTAGAAAAGGTAGAGTGAATGAGAAGACAGGGGCATTAGCAAAGCTTCACAAACACCAGGTATCATATTGGAGAGATTCCTGAGATATGACTGAGCTCCTTTGCAACATAAAATGCTACATCTGAACTCGTGCCAATGAAAATTAAAACTCATCTCTCTAAATTGAAATACCACAACAAAATGAAAAAAAAAGACATTCCACAGTGACGGACAGCTTTTTCAATCCGTCTCCACCTTTCTTTCCCCCCTCCTATCCATTTGTTATCTGACTCTGAGGTAACTCTATGTTGAGATATGCTTTTAGCTCCCCGGAGTGTCATGGTATGCTTGTCTAATGACATCATCCTCTTAATCCTCTTTATATGACTTTGGACAGACGCAGACACGAACCACTTCCATCACTTAGCCTATATGGGCGCTTACGCTTCGCTTCGCTTCTATTAAATGTCACAATCCGCTCTCTCTGATGGACATCCACCCAATACTTCATAGAGGTCGTGCCGGGTCGGGGCTGTAAACATCTCATCTACTGGCTGTCAGGGTTCAGTCACGAGGCTTGGGGTTCTGGGTGAGACGTTGAGGGCTGGTCGACTCATATTTTTTTTTTTTTGCAGCTTAACGTGGCCCGGGACAGGGGATGACCTCATCACACCCAGCAGCCCTCCATGACTGTCCCAGCTAAAAACAGCCGCCAGGCAGACAGAAGCCATAGATACGGTTGGCACCCTGTAATTGGTCTCCCATGATCGATGCGGCGGAGGTCTCCGCTTGGCAGGCATAAATCAGGTGCGAGCCGGCCCCGGCGGGGTGTTTTCCCAGGGCCAGTCCCCGTCCGGCGCATCCCCGCTCCTCCATGCGTGTGCTCCGTTTGGACTACATCCGCTGCGGCTTGGCCACTCGGTGCTCCGCTGGCTTCACTCTCCACGTCTCGTAGAGTGGTCCACTACTGTAAACATTTTAAAAGGGATATAATGTGGTCGCGCGGAGCCGCTGCAAACCTCTGATGTACGGTTAAGTTATACGACTGTTTTTATTCACAGTTACGGTTACTGGCAATGGTCGAGCTATGCAGGGCTATTGTTGAAAGTGTCCAAGGTCATTTGGTTTTGGTCAGGGTCCATAAGAACGTTCTCTCTCAAGCGGAGCGGTAATGAAGAGAGCGGCCGCCAGAGAGAAATGCAGTGGGAAAAAGAAGGAGAAAAAAACCCAGAAACGACTCAATGAAAACACAATAAGCCCCACACACCACTGCTCTAGTGTTATCTGCTCTGCACAGTGCTAGAATTATGCTGTAATTGCACGCATTGCGTTTGATAAATGGACTGCGAGCGGTGTCTATTTTTGTTGAGCCAATCCCAGCACGCATAATTAGAATCGGCAGAGGGAAGCATAACATGGCGTGGACCCTGAAACGGTGGGCTTTGCACAAGTGGAGGCACGCCGTGTGCATGTGTGTGTGTATTTTTGAGTCTGCGCGTGTGTGTGTGTGTGTGTGTGTGTGTGAGTGTGTGTGCGTGTGCATGTGTGTATGTTTGAGTCTGCGTGCGTGTGTGTGTGTGTGTGTGTGAGATGGGGGGATGAAGTGGAGGGCGTGTGCGGGGAGCAGCACAGAAGCGCTTCTGTCTGCCGCGGATATGATGGATGGAATTGCTCCATCCGTTTAGCAGACATCTGCTACAGTAACGCAGGCGCTCAGGAAGCCCCGCTCGCTTACATGCACCCCCCCCCCAGGCTCCGCCGACTGCAGGTCAGCACGGGCCTCCTCGCAGGGTAACCCTGCTCTTCACACACACACACACACACACACACACACACACACACACACACACACACACACACACACACACACACACACACACACACACACACACACACACACACACACACACACACACACACACACAAACACACACACACAAACACACACAATAGGAGGTTCAGCTCTAGTTCATGGTGCTCTAGTAGACTGTATTTTAAGCCATGCCAGAACTAGTTCCTAACTAAACAGAAACAGCTTAAGGTTGACCAGCTTGCAGCTCCAGAGTGTTTCGCGTGATTTTTCATACTGTAAGTGCATGAAACAGCACCGTGTTACTGAGACGAGGCCCATTCTAGTCAGTCACAAAGTGCACACACAGGAAAAAAGGGAGAGATACACGAGAATAAACGGAAGAAAAGGTCTTAGGAAGAGCTGCAATTATGGTTTGCTCATCACCAACTGGCCACCAAAGGGAAGGCTTGTAGAGCCCATAATTGCTTATGGACTTCTGAATGCTGACCTCAGGCAGGACTGAGTTCAGGGGAAAGGCACTGGAAGCTGATTGCTTCCCGTCCGAGGCCCAACTCAAGCCCAAAACGGTTTGAAATAGCCAGATATCAGTGAAGGCATAAATCTACCGCTGACTGCGAACTCTCACACTGTCCAACGGTTTGTCTTGGCATCCATTAAACACAGAAAATGAAATAAGAGAAAATGATAGAGAGAGAGAGACAAAGAAAGACTGAGACAATATACCTAGATTGATGTTAGAAAGAGCCCAGGGCAGTAGAGAGACAACAATGATATTTTATGGAGGTGCTACCCCCTCACACAGTCAGCCTGGGGTAGGCCTCCATCTCTGGGCGTTTAAGCAACGCGCAGCCCTATGTAAACACACTTTACTTATGAGCATAATTGTATTTTTCACCATCAATCATTTCTCATTCTGATGCATCATTAATCAGGCAAATGGCTCCCATATGCCTCGGGGCTCGATGCTGCGGAGGTCTCCCGGAACGGCTGAGGTGTGCAAACACTCACACACACACACACACACACACACACACACACACACACACACACACACACACACACACACACACACACACACACACACACACACACACACACACACACACACACACACACACACACACACACACACACACACACACACACACACACACACAAAAGCGCGCTGTCTGCTGTGGGCCACCGGGCTTGTCCTAAATGTTCATGTAGTTTTTAGTTAGGTAGAGAAAAAGAATTTGAGGAAGAGGGAAGAAACAGGGCTTTTTATTGCTGCTGTAATGTACACTCAAAAATGATTTTGTTCCTGATTCGTGGAGAGGGGAGTGATTGATTTTGAAGCAAGAGCAGACCCCAAGGCAGATGGAGTGAGCTGGAGAAAAAGGGAGAGAAGGGGAGGGAAAGAGAGAGAGAGAACCAGAGAAAGAAAGAGAGCACTTGTTGGCCTGTTTTCGCTAACCCTAGCACTCATTTTTCTGACGCTAATGGCCTGGTCATGTCTGACCTTGACGTTTTTATGTGTTGTTCAAATAACCCTGGCAAGGCCGTCCAAATCCAGGTTCCCGTTCGCAAAATTTTAGTGCGCATTAAGGTACATGCGCCGGGCATCCCGCTGGCTTCCTCTTGGGCTGGCCGAGCCTGACGCCAAGGCTTTCCGTAGGGTTCACACCCAGCGGCGCGGACGCTCCGGAGCCCCACAGCACGGCGGCGGGCCGGGCAGGAGCATTTGGCTGGAACTGGGAAAACCTTGTAGCTGTACTTTGCTCTACTCTCGTTTGCTCTCCTCCTCCTCCTCGCGCAAGATTCCTTTGTCATCACTCACGTCCGTTCCGTAACGAGCGGCCCCGGGAAATGCCAGCGCCGCGTCTGAAGTCGGCAAATGAAGTGTCACCAAATGTGGTTTACGTGCGATTACGGGGATTATTGTTATCATCGCTATTATGTTCTACAACGATGGTGATGATGATGATGACGATGATTATTGTTATTGCCGCCTCTCTGCGTAGCAACGGTGTTATGAGTCATTAGACGGCGGTGCGGAGGCAGTAACGGTGCAGGGCTGTGCCACGGTGCCCGCAGCCAGAGCGGTTAACGTGTTTTAGCACCTGTGCCAGGCAGGGCCTCCAAAGCAGGGCAGCTTGCCTGGGCAGGGATCCTGCGGAGGGGGGGGTGAGGCAGGGCAGCTGGGAGGGGGATCTGGGTTGGGGGGGGAGCCCAGTGCAAGTGTGTTGTTCTTGGGAGAGTGAAAGGCGAGGATGCAAGTGTGTGTGGGTGTGTGGGTGTGGGTGTGTGTGTTGTCCACATAAATGTGGCTAAGGTTTGTGAGTGGTCTTCTGAATGTGGCTGAGACTGAGGGGAGCCGAGTGCAAGTGAGTTGTTTTAGTGAAAGTGTGGCAGGACTGTGTGTAAGTGTGTTTAAGTGTGTGTGTGTGCCCTGACTAAGTGAGTGTGTTGTTATTGTAAGTGTGTCATTTTGTTTGGAGGCTAGGGCACTGAGAGGCCTTTAGAAAGGAACAACTCAACACAAAACTTGACGCAGAGTCAAGAAAAACCCACAAGGTGTTTTGTTTTTCAAGCGTTTGCCCATGTCTGTGTGTGTGTGTGTGTGTGTGTGCGTGTGTGTGTGTGTGTGTGTGCGTGCACGTAAGACAGAAAAAAAGAACAGAGAAAGAGCAATTGTGTTTGTGTGTGTGCCTGTGTGTACGCTTCTGTTTATGTGTGTTTAAATCAGTGTGCTTGCCCGCCACTTCACAAGCCATTACTGTGCATAAACGATCCCACTCGCACCTCAACGCACCCTCGGCAGTTATAAAGTCTACCTTTTTTATGGGCATGTAACATGGCTGTATAATGTTTATTGGTGTAGCTCTAACATATCTGGTTAATGGGTCTTTTTTGCCGAATCGAAAATGGCAACAAGCTCGCTCCTCAAGTGGGGGAGGCTTACGTTGATCTAAATGCGGGATAAGTGTCTGTCAGCTCTGATGTACGAGGTGGGGAGAGATCAGACTTAGGGCTACTGGGCTTTTTTTTGGGGGGGGAAAGTGAAAGCGCCTCTCTCGTGTAAATTCCCTCTTAACTCCGACTCATCTGTGGCTTTCAGGCCAGACGCTTCGAGACACCGTTTCCAAACGTCTCAATCGATCACGACCAGTGGGCTCTCCAGAAGGTGTCTTAAGTGTAAAGAATGCAGCTTTATCAGGCTGCTGGCCCGCGCTTGCGACAGAGGAATATAAATATATAATATCGTCCGCGTTATTTATGCGCAGGTTGGCGTGGGGTAAAATAACGCATGTGTAAGCTGTGTTTCGGTATGTCCCCTGCCTTGTGCCGTCGGGAGAGTCAGCCGCTCTAAATCACGCTGTAATGGGAGAGCCTGTGCGACAGGACAACGCTGCCAGGTCACGTTCTCCGGTGCCGTAATTATTTATGGGGGGAAAATGACCAAACTACAAACTGCCAATAAAAAAAAGGAACCCCGAAAAAAAAAAACAGCCGTCGCAAAAAGCGTGGCCAGGAACGCGTCCCTAAATGTCACCAGCGCGTTGAACAGGGCCGACGCAGAACCATCGCTCGCATGGCGTACACGCGGGACGATTTAAGAGCCTGTCAGCTTACACTCCAGACCATTAAAGAACAGACGCCTTAAACACACACAGACAGACACACACACACACATACACACACATCCTTAAAACATTCACAAATGCACAGCCCTCTCATATGCGTACCCTCTCGCACACACACACACACACGCATGCATCTGACACATGCTGCACTAATAGGGAAACGGCTGTGACTAACACATTACTGCCGTGTCCATAAAATCAACACGTCTCGCGGCCCTTTGTTAACAGAGTAGGGGGAAAAAGCCGGAGCAAGAACATTCCTCCTGCAAACAGTCCCAATAAAAGACATCAGAGCTCACAGACACCAAAAATGGGGGAAAACTCTGTTTTTCACTCTTCGAAAAAGTCAAATGATCGCTTTCCTGAGGCCACGCAGGAGATGGAGGGATGGGGTATGACAGCTCAGACGAGTGGAAAAAGTGAGTCTCTCATGTGAACAAATGAGACGTCTCGTAAAAACAGAGAGGGGGTGGGGTGGGGTGGGGTGGGGGGAATAAACGGGAGAAAAGAAAGCAGCACATGTGATTGCACATCCTCTCTCGTTCCCCCTCACTAGCATGCTCTCTTGACACGCACATGCACACACACACACACACACACACACACACACACACACACACACACACACACACACACACCCCAACAGTATGGTAGATACATCTACCTACACTGCAAATTACAATCACCTGAATCGCCTTGCCCTCACCGCCACCATTAAGGCGAGACATCTCTACTTTCCTCATACTGCGCTGTGGTCATACCACTCCCTGCTTTCAGCTATGTCTCCTCTTGTCAGCCTCGGCCTCTTCAGCGTCAGCTCATCTCTCAGGTACGGCTGAATATATATATCGGCTCTGAGTGAATGACAGGGCAATCAGCTCGATTGAACGGTTCCATTACGTGGAGGCTGACGTCTGGCAATTGGATATGAATATTTGGTTTAATCAGCGTAGCCAGACAGACGCGAACAACAGCGCTGTGTGTGTGAGGAGCAGCTCCTCCAGCCTCTCCAGAGATCACCTCTGACCCCCGACTAGACAGACTGTTTATTCAGAGCGTGTCCTTTCTGTCATCCTAAGGCTGCCACAGTCTACAGTCCACCGACGGAGGCAAAATCACAATACGTGCGATGATGAAAACAAACCAAACGATAGTACCATGAAAATAGGCAAATAACGAATAACTGGAATAATCCCATTCAGCTAATGCCTTTGCTATTACATTACTATAAGTATTACAAGTATGTATACAATTATTAGGTAGTTTCGATGAGTGTGGGCATGTTGTATGCATGTTTTCATGTATTGTAAGAATGTTATTGGTATGACTGAACAACAGGAGATGCGTTGCAGTGTAATTACAAGTGTACAGGAGTGTGTTAGAGTGCATTTATGAATGGATGGTAAGACATGTGATGCTTACAAGGCCACGTTCTCAATGCTAATGGAGCACTTCCAGATGGCTCCGGTGGTGGCGGCCAGCAGGTTCTTGTTCTCGGCCTCGCTGAGCAGACTCACCAGCGGCTGGAGGCCCGCGTACCGCCGCACCAGGTCACGCGTGCGCTTGTCCTCTGCACACTAACACACACACACACACACACACACACACACACACACACACACACACACACACACACACACACACACACATACACACAAACACACACACAAACGCAAATACATAAAACCATGCACACAAACTGTGTTATGTGATTACAAAACAAAGTTGAGTGGCATGAATGGCGTATTCATCTATGAAGTCCACATGAAAAAGATGTAGCTGAGGAAAGGTCCAGAACCCAGTCTCTGGTCAGCTACCTTGAATATGGCACTGGCACAGTGCATCTGCAGCTCCTGGTTATCACAGCTCAGGTTCTTCACCAGGTCCTCAATCATGCCCTCCGTTTGGATGGCAACCCGGTAGCTCTTCTGTTCACCGGAACACATACACACACAAACACAC
The DNA here is from genome assembly GCF_963457725.1 of Sprattus sprattus. Lineage (NCBI taxonomy): Eukaryota > Metazoa > Chordata > Actinopteri > Clupeiformes > Clupeidae > Sprattus > Sprattus sprattus. The sequence goes on along the minus strand of NC_137915.1, from coordinate 7,180,351 downwards.
ACACAAACACACATATTAGAGCTGTCTTACACTCTAATTTTAAAGCCTATAAGGGTCATACAAAAAAGGGTCCCCTAGCACAAACAAATCACATGAACGTACGTCATTTGATCTGTTATCACTAAAGCCTTCAGTTTCACGCTCGCACACACACACAGACAAAATAATGCTGAGCAAAGGTACAGAGCAGCACAGGTAAAGAGCCATGTAGCACTTTAATCACCAACACTCTCAGCTAATAACATTCACAGCTAATAACATTCACAGCGGGCACCGCGATAAGTTCTCGGTCATTAACAGAAGCAGCACTACTGAGGGGCTCAATTACAATTTAATTAACATTTACCACTACTAATAACATTCACAGCTAGCAGCAAGCTTAACTGGGGCCCGTCCTACACAGGAGGTATGAAGGACTGGTATGTGTGTGTATGTGCAAGGTAGCTAGTGAAAGTACAAGCACATCTCAAATAACTTTGCACAGGGGCTGGACAGAGTGAGCAGAAATTGGCAATGACAAATAGCCACATACTGCTCAATGTTCTCTAGGAAGGCTACTTATCAGGCACAACATTTAGACTATCAGGTCTTCGTCAGGGGCTCACAATTATGCCGCTACAGACACACACACACACATATACACAGGAACAGGAATCCAAGATTAACCTTCTAGGTGTCCAGACAAGAGAACTAGTAAATAATAAAACATTTCCTACAAAGCATTTTTAGGCATATTATATAGGCACACTTTTTGATTTTCCACCCACAAATGTTTGAAGTGCATATCATTAAAAGTATTGCTTCAAACCAAAGTAATAGGTGTTTTATTGAACAAAAACAGTAGCTATTTGAATTTGAAGCTGGAAAAACGTCATGTAAAAAAACCATATGCATCACCACAGGACTAACTACACAAAGAGGACAAAGCCTGTGTGGACCACCTCCTTACTCAAAACTGGTGCAAGAAACAGCTTCAGGTTCCCTGTGGGATACCACATCCCCATTCAAATTAAACCTAGTCATTTGCCTTTAGTTGTCATTGGTATTTTACAGGAAGGTTGGATGAAAGCAGAAAGAGAAAATTATTTCATCCGAATCTGCTATTGCATCTGTACTTCAGGTGAAAATGATGATAACTCAATACAACTTGGCAATACGACACAGGAGCACTGAATGTAAGCATAATCAGTTGAATATCAGTACTGTTATAGTGAACCGTACAGTATTTACCTCAACAAGTTCCATTGATTTAAATGGGCCACCTCAACGTTCAGAGGTCTGATATTTCTTTATAATGACAGCTGCAAAAAAAGTATGACTGGTGCCATTGGCAACAGGTTTTGCGCTTTTTGTAGTCTGTTCACTAAATGTAACGGAAATTCATTGTAACTTGATGTCAGCAAGTAATTGGTTTCTACGCAACGCCTGAAACTTTAAAGTTCTATTTGCGTGACAAACCATTTTTTCTTAGTAGAAGTCACAAAACAGCAGGAAAATCATTAAAAATAGCTATTTTGAAGGAATGTATTTAAACGTTTTGGCCAGTAACTGTATAATAATCGGGATAATGTATAGTCAACTGGTCAGTTTCAGAAAATAAATCCCTTCGGGACAAAACAAGACCCTATGCTGCGTGTTCGACCCATTCGTCCTGTCTGTATTTATTTTCCTATAATGACCGGCGGGCTATACATTATCCCTTACATACGTCACTGTGATATAATGGTTTTAGTGGACGGCTGCTCTCAGTAGGACCCTGACCTCAGAGGCGCACTCCTGTAGGGTGCCCACCACTGGGATGAGCATGTCCTCGTGGGGGGACTTGAGCAGGCGTGCCAGCAGCGGGATGCCCCCGGCGCGGCGGATGGCGTCCTTGTTGCGGGTGCTCTTGCTGCAGCTCCAGAGGGCCAGGGCGCCGCAGCGGGCCACCTCCACGTCACGCTCCTGCTCCGCCGTCAGGACCGCCGCCGAGTCCGGCACGCAGTCCAGCAGCTCCACCTACACACACACACACACACAGACACAGACACACACACACACACACACACACACACACACACACACACACACACACACACACACACAGGCGACACAGATGACATCAGGAGCCACAAATGCATCCTGCACTGAAACGCAAAGTCATACACATTCACTAATTAACGAACGCACAGGAGAGAATACACACACACACACACACACACACATATGCACAAATTGCACCCACATACCACCAACACACAGTCATGGAAGCGACAGCATTCCCATTTCGAGACGCCATCAGGCAACATCACAGAAGTAAGGCACGTATAAAAATATGCCTTTTTGCTAGTGACAACTCCAGATGTCTACGACCTCACACAGTCCAAACCACTCCACCTTCACAGATGACCTGAAGCCAGTCGCCCCGCAGCACATGATGTAACCAACACCCTCACCACACCCAGGCTTCCCCAGACTTGGGTCTCAATGAATGCTGACGTGGGCCCTATGCTACTGGCTCTGAAAGGCAGAGTAGTAGTACATTCATTCACACACACACACACACACACACACACATACACACACACACAGGTGGTCTGCCACGATACCTGAGACTAATCCTGCTCAGTACTCGGCAAAATATACACTACAACACACACGCTTTAATCACACTACTGCCGCGCTCGGTCAATAAACACACACTCCACTTCCAGCCCAGGAGCGACATTCTATCTGTTTTTACACAAGCCAGGCTGACTTTGATGCCATGGCCTAACGAGAGTGAGGTAGAGACATGGGGGGTGGGGGAGAGAGAGAGAGAGAGAGGGAGAGAGAGAGAGAGAGAGAGGGAGATGGAGAGAGGGAGAGGGATAGAGAGAGGGAGGTATGGAGGGGGAGAGAGAGAGATAGAGAGAGAGGGAGGGAGAGAGAGAGAGGGAGAGGGAGGGAGAGAGAGAGAGAGAGAGGGATGGAGGGAGAGAGAGAAAAAGAGAGAGATAAAGAGAGAGAGGGAGGGAGAGAGAGAGGGAGGGAGAGAGAGAGAAAGAGAGAGAGGGAGGGAAAGAGAGAGTGAGAGGGAGGGAGAGCGAGAGAGAGAGAAATGATGCAGTTGGCATAGGTGGTCTGGAAAGTGGTGATGAGTCTGAGGTCACCCTAAAGGTAGACGGTGATTAGTTTCCATATGGCAAAGACCTGACCCTCGTCCTTTTACCCCAAACACACACACACACACACATAAACACACACACACACTCCCTGAAACAGACACACGGTCATGGTGGAGGGTGAACAAATTTAACAAGCTTTTTGGCTTGACCTGGGCCTCACTTGCAATTAGGCTCTTTCAGGCAGCTGAAGCTGTCTGGACCGAAAGAGCTTAAAAAGATTCAAAAGTTCTTATACAAAGACACACGTTCACAAATTCGCAAACCCACAAATGCACACAAATACACAGACAGACAGACAGACAGACAGACAGACAGACAGACAGACAGACAGACAGACAGAGACACACACACACACACACACACACACACACACACACACACACACACAGTCACACACACACACACACACACACACACACAGACACACACACACACACACACATACAGTACTGTATACTCACTAGTCTCTTAATGCCCCCGTGCTGTCTGACGGTCCTGCGGGCCCTCCTGAACTTGGCCACGTTGGCGATGGTTTCTGCTGACAGACACTTGAGCTCCTTGTCGGGGGAGTCCAGGATGCACACCATAGTCTGCAGCCCCCCCAGGTCCGCGATCGCACGGCGGATCTGGGAGTTATGGCTGATCTCCTTCAGGATCTTCAGAGAGCCAATCTGATACACAAAAACACACACACACACACACACACACACACACACACAAACACACACAGACACACACACACACTTGTAATAGGTTTACACAGACTATATATATTTCAACTTGCGACTCCATTACCACCCAGATTCTATGGTATTCTACATTCTATGGTATTGTATTATTTAACATGCGTCTCTGATAGGCCAGCCTAGCTGTGCCAGACTAGGGTTCAGGCTGAGGGGAGGGGGAACCTGAAACGGCAAGTAGTGCAGAGGTCAGAGGTCAAGTGCTTGTGGTGCTGTCCTGCGCTGCACTCATGCTGGGGCAGACAGCAGAGCCTGCATGAGGTCAGCGTTGGCGCAGCCGGTAGCACACAGCACAGCAGCCAGAACAGCAGCACACTCTACAGCTCACACAGCTTCCTTCATTTTACAAGAGACACCTCATTTTACGAGTTACAAATAGTTATTCACACACACACACACACACACGCACGCACACACGCACACACACACACACACATACACACACACACACACAGGCCTCATTAATGTTTCTGATGTGTCAGGTTCACTGGTGAACCGCTCGCTCTGTGGCTAACTCGCTCTGCTCTCTCTGCAGTGTCCAACCCATTTCCTCAGTCTGTCAGTCACTTTCCCTTCTCTCTGTCTATCTGTCTATCTCTCTATCTATCTATCTATCTATCTATCTATCTATCTATCTCTCTATCTCTCTATCTATCTATCTATTTATCTATCCATCTATCTATCTATCTATCTTTCTATCTATCTATCTATCAATTTTTGTCTAACCTACTGTTCTGTCGCTTTCTCAGTTCTGTCCTTCTAACTCATTGAAGCACCTTCTATGCCCTCTTCTCTTTCAAAATGTCCCTCCACCTCTCTCTGGCATTTCCTATTTCTTTACTCCCATCTCTCTCGACTACCCTCCCTACCACCTATTCAATTGGTTCGCTGCTGTTCCTCCATCTCTCCCGAGGTTCCTCTCACCCCCTCCTTGCCTCCTCCCCTCCTCCCAGAGTTCTCACTTTGCATTTGATCTCCTCGGTGGCCAGCAGGTTGATGAGGACCTCCAGGCCGCCGACGTCCCTGATGGCCAGCTGGCAGGTCTCCTGGGCCAGGTTGAAGTCTCGCATGGAGCACAGCGCAATCACCGTGGCCGTCTGGTTCCCGCCCTGCAGCACAGCACAGCACAGCACAGTGTCAACACCATTACACACATACACATATACGCACACACACACACAAATATACACAGACACACATACACAAACAAACACACACACACACACATAGAAATACATACACATATACGCACACACACAAACACATATACACACACACATAGGCAAACAAACACACACACACACATAGAAATACATACACATATACGCAAACACACAAACAAATATACACACACACATACGCAAACAAACACACACACATAGAAATACATACATATATACGCACACACACAAACAAATACACACACATATATACATACACAAACAAACACACACAGACATAAATACATACACATATACGCAGAGAGTTGGGGAACAAGAGAGGCTGTGAAAGAAAGAAAGAAAGAAAGAAAGAAAGACAGAAGAAAAGAAGGGTGTGGGGTGTGAACGGATGAGAGCATTGTTGATTTGCTGGTTTGGATGTTAGTTCATTTTTGTATATTCCTTCAACATCAACCATGTTGAACCATGTTCTTTTCTTTTTTCCTCCATCAATCCCACTACTTTCCCTCTTAGTCTATGTCACATGATGTCTCCTACTCTCTCCCTCTCTCCCTCTCTCCATCCTTCTCTCTCTCGCTATCCCTCTCTCTATATCCATCTATCTCCATATCTATCTCTCTGTGTACCCCTCAGTCTGGTTATCTCTTGCTGTATAGAGACTGCAAACACATCGGTAGGTGTTTACGGCTGGCTCTGTCCACACATCTGGAGGGAGATGATCTGATGCAGGCCCCTGTGCCTGGCACCACTCTGTGGCCAGAAACCAAACACAATGACCTAAGCAGCCAGTTAAAGGCAAATGAGTATCAGAATGCTTACGATAATCACAAGGTTGCTTTTCAGAAGCCTCTGTTTTGACAGTTGCTATACACACACACACACATGCACGTACACAACACACACAGACACACACAAACACACTCACACAAACACATGCACACAGTGTTTTACTGTGCCTAGTCCACAAATTAGTAACCGAGGAACTACTGCAGACTGAACATGGCTGAGGGGCTATCAGTTCTGGGTTTGGCAGCTGTGCTTGAACCATGCAGCGCAGTTATAGGGAGCATATTATACTTCCACTGGTCTTCATGCTCCCAATCACACGATCCGCACAGGATGAATGATATTTAGGTTTCAAACATGTGGAACACGTTGAAAGAGAAGTACGCATGATAGCGTTCCGTCCTTTACATATCACCACAGACACACACACACACACACACACACACACACACACACACACACACACACACACACACACACACACACACAGGCTGATGCCATAATGTGGATAGATGTGTTTGGTGCATCAAACCACAAGGCTGTGGCTGAGGCCCTGGCTCAAACTGAGAGAGCGCTTGTCTCAACCTCTGGGAGCTTTCCAACATCTGTATTTTCCGTGCGATGGCTCGTTGTCGTTCTTTTCTTTTTTTTTTCATTCTCTCTTTTTTTCTTCCTCCTCCTGAGATGTTTGAGCTCCCCTCTCCGCTTCGCTCCTCTCCTCTCCTCTGGACAGGAGCTGTTGTTCAGCGCAGTAGGTGGAGAATGTGCCGGTAAGCCGGCCTAACCCCAGACACCTTATGACACTTTGAAATGTGACACTGAAGCCTACTGAAGTCCAAATCTCCTGGCAATCCTACAATCGCATTTGATGTGTTTTCCTTTTTTTTTGTGTTGTTTTCTTTTCCTTGTTGCTCTTTCATAAATGAAGTACAGATAGTGTGTGTGTGTGTGTGTGTGTGTGTGTGTGTGTGTGTGTGTGTGTGTGTGTGTCTGTG
>NC_137915.1:7126000-7168500 GCF_963457725.1 Sprattus sprattus | reverse complement strand
GGTCAGTCATAAAATTGGTTAATCATATTGGCCCAGAGTATCATGACAAAGTCTTAGCCATCCAACAGTGAAGGCACATAGAAAGGATTAATAGGAGCCAGAGCAGGCTAAAACAGGGTAATTGTTCACAGCTAAAGAAGTGTGAGCCGTTTCTTTCTCTCTCTCCCTTTGTCTCTCTCTCTCTCTTTCTCTCTCTCTCTCGCTCTCTGAAACTGTGTTTAGTTGCCATACATGTCTAATTCAGGGTAATAAGGCACTTGGGTTTGGAGCTTGTAAAACAAATACCCTGCGGTTACCTTGTACTACAGCCTCACTGATGGCAATTACATGAGCGTGTATGGAAAGTGTAATGCCTGCTCGCTGCGTGTGAATGGAGCACAGTGTGGATGCTCTTTGACTGTGTCCTCAAACATGGCGGCCTGTCTCGACATGACCATACATTGGTTTTCACTGAGAAAACAGCTAAATTGTGTGTGCACATATTTGCTGTTGTGGAAGTAGGCCGAGGACAGGGCCAAATGGCTTCCTACACAAGCTGACGTAGCACGGCATGCGCCAACAGACAGACAGACAGACAGACAGACAGACAGACAGACAGACACACACACACACACACACACACACACACACACACACACACACACACACACACACACACATAAACAGGCATATCCAAGTGTGAACATGCATACATCATCGGCCAAACACAAGACATGCCCATGTGTACATAAAACAACAGCTGACACACGAAACAGATCGTCCGATTGCGCTCGCTCAATGAAAATCGTAATGTTCTTCCTGTCCGGAATACAAACGTCTGTCTATACGCTGGCAGGGGAAGAGAAAGCGTGGCTGCCTCTCCTAAAATAAAGCAGATATTTAGCTTGGCACGGGCTGGCTCCGGCCTGGGATGGGAATGAGATTATGAGAGCGCTACTGGATAAAGCCCATAAATAACTGCAGTGTGCGGCGGGCGCAGCCGAGCACACAGCAGCCTGGGAAGGGCCCGCGATACACACACACACACACACACACACGCACGCACACAGGCATCCTGTTCAACACAAATACATGCACAATACGCAGACAGACACACACACACACACACACACACACACGCACGCACACACACACACACGCACGCACACATGCATCCTGTTTAACACAAATACATGCACAATACGCAGACAGACAGACACACACACACACACACACACACTCTCTCCCTCACACACGCACACATGTATCCTGTTCAACACAAATACATGCACAATACGCAGACAGACACACACACACACACACACACACACACACACACACACACACACACACACACACTCTCTCTCTCTCTCACACACAAGCACACATGCATTCTGTTCAACACAAATACATGCACAGTAAGCAGACAGACAGACAGACACACACACACACTCATAAGTACACTGTTCGGCACAGACTCATGAGTCATGGCAATCAGAATGTGACCTTCCGCTTTAGACATACTGAGAGCCCAAGCATACAAACACACACACACACACACACACACACACACACACAAACACACAAACACACACAAACACACACACACACAGACACACACACACACATAGAGACACACACACACACACACACACTCACACACACAGAGACACACACACTCACACACACAGACATACATCACAGGAAACCACCTAACAGCAGTAATTATCGTACGCTCTTTAAAAACAGCCTTATCTGAAATTAGTCCCTTTACAGAACACATATGGTTGACTCTCTGCATGTGTCCGTTTGAAAAGCAGCGCACGCTTTCTTGAGGGGCATTTACATCCAATACTCTCTGTTTTGGCAAACCTAAATATATCTACCTGCGGCTGAACTCCGTATGAATGTTTTCCTTCTGGAGATTTAGGGCTGCCCTACGAATGATCCTATTAAGAGCCAAATTAAATCTAAACACCAACCCATTCACTCATCGACCCTTATATGGTTTATAATAACATTTAATGCACACGCTATATAGGCAAGAGGTGACTTTATGCTTGAGCGAGAAAGAGAAAAAAACCTTAGTTCGGGAGAGCATTTCTAGTGAATAGATGAACAAAAGAGGAGAGGAAGACGGAGAAAGAGTGGAAGGGAAAACCAGGATGAGGAGGAAGATGGAGCCGACGAACAAGAAGGCAAAGAAAGAGAAAGAACGGGGAAGGAGGAGGGAGGGAGAGAGGGAGGGAGGGAGAATGAAATGCACCTTTTGGAAGCAGCCCTGCACTAAAACCGCTGTTGGGTCTCAATCATTTGGAGACTGAAATTAAGGCCAGCTTTCAGAAATGGACTCACTTTCATTCCCTGCTGTTGCTAGCGGTTACCTATGGCCTGGAATGTGTGGCGGTGGAGTCCGCATAGTGACGGGGCTACGCAGCAGCATGCGCCACTCATTGCGTCATGTGATTGCCCCATCCGTATCTACGGACACGTCAAAATAAACTGACCGCTAACGAGCATGTGTGTGTGTGTGTGTGTGTGTGTGTCTGTGTGTGTGTGTGAGCTGTCGCTTAATCAGGCTACTAAGGCAGGCCAAGGCTGTCTGGGTCACTGCAGGCTTCTCTCCTCTTTCCCTCTTCCGCACTCATTCCCCCTCTTTCTCTCTCTCTCTCTTACTCTCTCTTCATCTCTCTGTCTGACACATTAATATTCACCATATGCCCTGTCAGACCTTTCAGTGCAACACTTCTTTATGCTCCGCAGATTGGCCAAACAGCACACACAGCTGCTGCTCCCAGAAAGTACACATGTGTGTGCTTCCACACACACTATTATCAGCGATGGAAAAACAAATACTGCAACGCAGTATTGGTAAATACATTCCCTTAATTGCACCTCATTGGTCTGAAACCAAATTGGCTTAAATTGCTTAATTTTCATGCTTTTCTCAACAGCACTCAGAGAGAGAGAGAGAGAGAGAGAGAGAGAGAGGGAGAGTGAGAACAGTGATCTAAAACACTGTCATTAACACAAACTGAGGAGGGTCTCTGATATGAATTATATATATAAATATATATATAAAGAGAGCGAGAGAGAGAGAGAGCAGTGATCTAAAACACTGTCATTTACACATACTGAGGAGGATCTCTGATATGAATGAGAGAGAGAGAGAGAGAGAGAGAGAGAGAGAGAGAGAGAGAGAGAGAGAGAGTGAGAGCGAGCAGTGATCTAAAACACTGTCATTAACACATACTGAGGAGGGTCTCTGATATGCACTATAGAGAAGCAGCTACATGAATGGTACAGTTTCCAGCCCAGAGGAATGTCGGCTGTTCGTGTTTCGTTGGGAGCGCAGCTCGACCTGCCCTGTTCTCTGACACAGGAAATAGAGAGAGGTCAGAGGGCAACTCAGAGGAGAGCCAGGAGACCGTGCCAGCAGCACACCACGGCTGTGGACGGCAGGGCCAAGTGTGTAGTTCCTGTGAATGTGTAAAGCTCTGCTAAGACTGAAGCTGTCTGAGGAGTAGTGGTCCCTCTGCATCAGCTCTCTGGTTTAACTGTGCGTCTCTCTGACCTCTCAGACTGACCTCTCCTTCAGACTGCAATGTGTGCACACAGTACTTGTAGGTGTAATTACAGTAAAATGTTCTTGGATCCTAGTTAAATCTGACTGGCTTTTGGATCTGGCAATACTTCTAGAACATTTCAGTCAAGGACGGTATGTGTATTTGCGCGTGTGAGTGTGTGTGTGTGTGAGTGTGTGTGTGTGTGTGTGTGTGCGCATGTTAATGTGTGTACCTTGAGGTATTTGACCAGTTTCTGGATCTGCCAATACTCTGATGGCAGGTCAGTGTTGCTCTCTGGTCTTCTCTCCGGCTGCTCCTCATCTTCATCGCTCTCTGACGAACTCTCACTGAATTCATCCACCGCAACCTTACTGAAAACACACACAAACACACACACACACACACACGCACACAAACACACACACACACACACACACACACACACACATGTTCACAGACACAGACACACAAACACATGCATGCATACAGACACACACACACACACACACAAATCCATAAAAACAACAGAACAGGTGAATGTCTCATGTGTAACACACTGATATGCACCATGAAATAGAGCAGGTGATACAGTCAAGTACTCAAGGGGACACAGTAAGTACTGAAGAGGAGAGGGGAACCAAAGAGAAAAGGAAGTAGTAGAGTAGAGTAGAAGGGAAGGAGGAGGAGAAACAGAGAAAGAAAGTAAGAGAAGGAGAAAGGAGCAGAGGGGCTACGGAGAGAGGAGAGCACAGAAAAGGAGAAGAGGGATGAGAAGAGCACAGAAAAGGAGAAGAGGGACGAGGAGAGTGGGGGAAAGAGGAGAGAGGAGAGCACAGAAAAGGAGAAGAGAGGAGAGCACAGAAAAGGAGAAGAGAGGAGAGCACAGAAAAGGAGAAGAGAGGAGAGCACAGAAAAGGAGAAGAGAGGAGAGCACAGAAAAGAAGAAGAGAGGAGAGGAGAGTGAGGGAAAGAGGAGAGCAGCGGACGGCTGGAGGGGCCATCATAGCCCCAAGAGGGCCCCAGCCGTATAAGCCTCTCCACGCAAACACAAACGCAGATGGCTGTTAAAGCCGGTTGGGCCACTCCAATAACTGTGTCACGAAAACTGTGCACTGTGGAGCAGTGAAACCCAGCACACACACAGATGGGGCCGTGGGGACACACTCCCACACACACACACACACACACACACACACACACACACACACACACACACACACACACACACACACACACACACACACACACACACACTCGCACACAGATAGCATTTCCAGGGGACAGCTCCATGGTGAGCAGGGCCAGGATGACACGGAGAGCGAGCCATGGTAAACACTAAAGAGAGGTGCTAATGACGCCACTGAGGCGCCTTAAAGGGAGTGTGTGAGGCTGTTGATGAGCAACAGGATGAGAATGCGTGTGTAGGCATGGGTGTGTGAGTAAGACTGTTTGTGTGTATGTGTGTGTGTGTGCGTGCGTGCCTGCGTGCGTGCGTGCGTGCGTGCGTGCGTGCGTGCGTGCGTGCGTGCGTGCGTGTGTGTGTGTGTGTGTTCCGTGTATATGTGTTTGAGAGGTTAAGCATGTGTGAGCTTGCATGTGTGTCCGGGGGACCGGTCCTCCAAATGTGCATGTCGACCTGCGTGTCTGCGTGTGTGTCTGCATGTGTGTGGTCTTGTTTGTTTGCTTGCTATAAAAGCTCCTCTGTGTCATAAACTGTGAGAGAAACTTGTAGTGTTACTGTACGTCGACTGGTGGAGCGTGGCGCTAGTGCAGTCAGCGTCATGGGTCTGTCTCTCCATGGAAGCACAAACACAGATCTAAATCTATATCTTCACGTAAGTTGCCTGGGATAAAAAGCGTCTGCTGAGTAAATAAATGTAAATGCCATTTCCAACAGAGTGCGACCGTCTGGGAAGAGGCAATGGAAGACCGGTGGCTTGAGTAGCACCCGGTAACATCACAGGGAGTCTGTGTACACTGGCAGGCGCGCTTATGGGGGACAGCTGGAGATCACTCTGGGCCCGGCCAACCAGCAAGAGGAGGGAGGTGGAGGGGGGAGGTGGAGGGGGAGGATGAGGAGGTGGGGATGGAGCGTCCGTCACAGCCCGCAGCAGCGCTAGCACTAGCGCCAGCGGATCCTATAAAAACTCATTATCAACTCTTCCAGAGACACCAGCGCCACAGGAGCACACGGCCCGGGCCAAGTCTCCGCTGCATGGGCCGGCCTGCCGCAGCTGAGACACAGAGAGAGAGAGCACACGGCCTGCAGTCCACTCCAGCGAGCTCACAGGCACGTGGAGCTCAGAGACGAAGAGAGGCTCACTAGCCACTGTGTCTGAAATGGAAGGCTGGCTTTCTGTTAGGCATAAGGGTTAGGGATTAAGGGACAGGTGTCGGTAGTAGAGGTAGTCTGTCCTCTTTCTGTGTTCCTACGTATGTCGCCTAATCTTTATTACACACTTCCGCACTGCAGATCTGTAATAAGCTGCCCACTGCTCCCCAGTGACGTTAAGGTGTACATTAAGTGCACTGTGCATTTGCATAGACACACTAGTTCACTTGGCCTAAGTGTAAGCACATGAGCACACGAGTGCAAATGAAGTGAGAAATGCTGGACAGGCCCATAAAGACTGAGACCAGAGGAAAGGTTGTTTGAAGGTATGAAAGGGTTGGAGTCTAGGTCAAATAGAGGTCACAGTTCAGAGAATGTGTCAAGGGTCAGGTCAGGGTCGAGAGAAGGTTTAAGAGAAAGACTTTAGGAGTACAGGTGTGAATGCAGGACTTAAACAGGTCATTAGCTCATTAGCCTTCTGGGGTGACTTTGGGGTTGTGTCTGAGGGTGTCCACTCACGTCTTGTGACTCGACTGGTGCACAGGCAGCGAGGATCCGGAGAACTCCGCCTTCTTCCTGCTATCGGGCCGGGTAAGTTTGGCTTGGTTCTCGGCACTCTTCTCGGTCGACTTCTCTGCTTTCTTCCCCTTTTTCTTCTCCTCCGCCTCCCTTCAAGAAGAAAGAAGGAAAAAAAAACGGTTTCAGTCTGTTTTCCCTCTGTGAGTTCTTTAGTGGTTATTTACCCCTGCTTATCATCATGTCTTTGTGTGGGCAGCTCTGACACGTCTGAAGCTGTTTGATGATGAGCCAGTAGCCCCCCCCCACCCCCCCACCCCTCCCTCTCCTTCTTTCGGAGAAGACACTTATCACAGCGTGCAGCTGTGGCAAGCCTCGCCATTGTTAGATCTATCTATTGGTTTTGCTGGGGAGAGGAGAGGAGGTGGAGGGATAAAAACATGTGCGATCGATCACGCTCGTGGAGCGCCCGTCACCCGACCGAAGCGCTGCCGCGCCAACACGGCGGCCATTATCGCTTCGCCAGCAGACACATCGGCCCGCGGGCTTAACGAGCTGCCGAGCACGTAAACCCCTTCACCCCCCTCGCCCGTGCCCCCACCCTCTTGTGTAAACCTTGCACCTCGAGGGGTTAGTTAGGGCCCTGCCGACACTGCCGACTGATAGCCAGCATGGGTGTGGAAAACACTCAGCTCACCCCCAAACCTGTGGTTCCTCAACCCTACGTGTACAGTTATGAGAGTCTATATGAATAAGACTAAAAATATGAACGTTTGAATATGTATGTGTGTGTGTGTGTGTGTGTGTGTGTGTGTGTGTTTATGTGAGACAGAGAGAGAGAGAAAGAGAGAGAGAGAGCGACAGACAGACTGGCAGTGAGCGAAAGAGACAATGTATGTGTGCATGTATGTGTGCAGACCATATGCATATGTGCACGTTTGTGTATTAATCTATAGGGGATTGTGACGTCGAAACTTTAGGGGGGCTGTTTATGCACTCCCCTCAATCCCCACCCCTTCCCCTGGATGGAGTTTGCAACGGCCACGTACTGGTGGGCGGACGGCAGGCCCAGACCCTTCCACTTGGGCGAGGGCTCCAGATTCTTCTTGCCGCCTGGCTTGCTGGGCGCGAGCTGCTGTCTGGCCCTGTCGTGCACATTCTTCTCCTGGTGCTCGTAAGCGCGCTGAGCTTGGCCCGCTTCCTCCGCATCAACCGGTTCCACATGTGGGATCTTCTGTGTTGATGGAGGCTCTTCTTGAACTACAAAATCCTGTCAAAGAAGACAAGGAAAGGGTGGGGGGAGGGGGGAGGGGGGAGGGGGGAGGGGGGCAGGAAAGGAAAGGGGAGAAGGAGGAGGAGGGGGTGAAGAAAAAAGAAGAAGGGGAAGAAAATCAGAAATAGGACCTTTTCAAATGCAAGCTGTAAAATATACAATAAATTGCGCTCGTAAAATTATATGGATGGGGTCGTTAAAAAAGAGGTCTTCCTCCGTGTGATTGTTCCTCTAACAGAGCCTTTGGTGCCTCTGGTGATTGGAGCGAGCGAGAGACAGCATATTTTCCATTCTACATCTGACATGTTGCTTCTCTGCTCGTTTATTACCGAGACGTGTCACATGAGTCCGAGGAGCCCTTTGTGCCGCGATGCGGCGCCTTCAAACGGATCAGGGTTTTGAGTTCGTAACACTCTCTGCTCACAGATCAGCAGGCCTCTCGAAAGTTTGCCTTAAGCAGAATAACAACTCTGCCTTTATGGAGAGGCGGGTGCCGGGAGAGGGACCAAGTATGAGAAAGAGAAGTAAGGATGGGAGGGGAGGGGAGGGGAGGGGAGCGTGAGGGTGCGAAAGAGAACGCGAGGGAGAGAAGGACTGGTTGCCTTCATTAATGGCCTGAACAATATGAAAAGTTTATTGTTTCTGTACATTCCTGGCACTGAAAGTCTTTTTTTTTTGGGGTAACTTGGAACAGGGAGACAGAGGCGCTTTTGTGCCACTGTTATTCAGAGATGATTTCTGAAGCTGTCAAGGTCCCTCTTTTCTATTTAACCCTGTTTCGCACCCTCTCCCTCTCGTCTTCTGTCTAGCCCTCTGTTCCTCCTTTTTCAAGGAGCACCACTGTCTGTGCCAATGGGGTGCATATGAAGACTCCGCAGTCGATGCCAACTTTAATCACAGACACCTGCCGTGCAGACTTTCAATGGATGCACAGACAGAAACGAGCGAGGGAAGGTGAGAAATGGAGAAAGACAGCGACGGAAGAGACAGGCTGCGTAGAAAAGAGATAGAGCGATAAAAGACTGGAGTAATAATGGTGCTCTGTAGGTCAAGGGGTGTTGGGCTGCTTTCCCAGTGGCTTGTTAGGCCTGACGCAGGCAAGGGTCCATGGCAGGGGTGCGGTGGGATAATACTGCCCTCTCCACAGGCCTCCTTCTCTGGGGAGCGGGAGGAAGAATGGGCTGAGCAGGGCAAATATGAGAGCCCTGCCAGGGGTGCCACGCTGGGTACTTCAACAACACCGCTGCTGTCTTTCCAAACACTGTCTGGCATGATTAGGCTGCCCTTGAACCCTGACCAACGCTCCTGTGAATGGTTGTTCTGTCCCTTTAGACTCAGGTTGTTCTTTAGCTTTTTCTACCTCTCCCTCTCTCTTTCCCTCTTCCTCCCTCTCTCTCTCTCTCCCACTCTCTTTCTCCCTCTCCCTATCTCTCTCTCTCTTTCTCCCTCTCCCTCTCTCTCTCTTTCCCTCTTCCTCCCTCTCTCTCTCTCCCACTCTCTTTCTCCCTCTCCCTCTCTCTTTCTCTCTCTCTCTCCCTCACCCTCTCCCCCTCTCTCTCTCTATGTCTTTCATACGAAACAAACATCTGAAAGATCTGAAGCTTAATCGCATCCATCAGCACGGCTGGAGCGTGTGAGGAGTTGAACAGCTACACACACAACTGTCAGAGCGAACAGAGCAATGGCGGCGGCTGCTACTTCTCTGGAGAGCCAGAGGCGGAGGCGTCAGGCTGCTGGCACAGAGAGCCTTCAGAGGTCTGAATCACGATGGAAAGACCCCTAAGAAGAAGCCCTGGGAGATGGGTGGGGAGCTGTTTCATGAGGAGAGCCTAATCAGTGTGTCTTGGAGTCATCACGCGTGAGAATGTGTCCGCTTTGGTAATCAGCTACACGCTACTCACGGCTGCTCTCTGGCAAGGACCTGGCCAGCGAGGAGAGCACGGGGGCTGATTGCTCAACGCTGCCCACTGACACTGGCTTTCAACTAGCCTACACGCACACAGACATGAGCAGGCATGCACGCACGCACACACACACACACACACACCTGCATGTACACACTTAGATACTCCCACGACATGACATGCAAAAACAAATCCTTAAATACACACACAAACACACACATGAGTGCACACACACGCACACATGCATGTACGCCCACACACACACACCCTAACAGACCTGTGCCATACACACACACACACAGACACACAGACAGACTTCTCGACCCCAGCCCCTTGCTACTCCTCTGACTGTCTCTGGCGTGCAGCGGCCATGTTTGTTTGAGAGTGTCTGATCTAATAAAGGCGTGAAGAGGGATCTGGGAGAGGCGCAGATTATGTTGAGAGATACGGCGCGTGTTGCCTTTGGCTCTGGTGCTGGACGAGGGGGAACAGCTCGGCTCAGACCGGCCCGGTGCGGCGCGGCACAGCAGCAGAGGAGCTGGGAGCAGCTGGAGCAACGCCGAGGCCTCACTCTCATTCTCCTTTCGTGCTCCTTCTCTCTCTCTCTCTCTCTCTCTCTCTCTCTCCCTCTCTCTTTCTCTCTCTCTGTCTGTCTCACTCCCGGCGCTGCAATCAGACCAGCGGCGGGGTCCAGACTCGTCAGCAAGGAGCGTGTCAGCTCTGACAACAGAGCTCCCCCTTCTCCGAACTCCGGGACAAATTAGATTAGTCTCACGCCTGTGGAAGAGTCGGCTCCAGCTCACACGTACAGCGAGAGCGCTGACACTCTAGCGGTAAAGACTGTCAGCTGCTTAACGACCGCTGGCCCACATTTGACTGGATCAGGCCTATACAGTACATCGGGTAAAGGGCTAGGCTTAGGTCTCTGGGAGTGAAACTTCAACAGGTGGAAAAGAATAGGAACAGAAGAAGCTGTTTGTCCTTACGAAACCCCAGACTTCAGAGAGAGTCGTAGCTGCTATTTCGAAGCCTTAAGGGTTCTAATGAGGCTAGAGGAACTTCTAGACTTTTGTAGGCAACAGAGGTTCCAAGTTGAACGGTTCTTGTGGACAAAAAAGCCCTTGTGTTTTCGTATGTAAAACTGCCCACGAGGACGTTCATGTCTTCATCTCAGCAGAGAAGGTCTGGGCAGAGGCCACTTTTACAGCATGCCGTCCGTCACATAGGCCTGGCTCAGGGAGACTGGCACAGTAAAATGTTAGAGTTTGGAGTTTCACTGGCCAGCTCGCCAGCTCGCCAGCAAGCACCCTCTGTGCCCAGGACACCACTGACCCCCCCCCCTGACTGCCACTACCAGACTGGACTGGGCCAGACCAGACTGGGTCCACACAGACCCTTACAGTTCACTGCTTCTGGGTCATACGCCAACAGCAGAAATACAGAAAAAACAAGAAAAAAAGAGAATTCGTACTAAATGGCAAATCTATGATGTGGATTGCTTTCGAAAGCAAATCCTAGGCAGAGAACAGAAGTACGTAGTTCAAGCACACAAGAGCTGGCCTTGGGCACTGCCCTGTACAAGCCATGGTTGTTGTTCAGAGATTTTCGCAGGATACTGCGAACAAACTTGGACCATTCAAAACAGCGGCCTGTCAGCATTCCGAAGTTGCAATCTGTAAGCGATGACGGAACGGAATTTCCAGTCCTATCACAAATTGGAGCTCCCGCTTTAATCACCCTGCTGCAGTCCAGCAGAGATATGTTGGTACGCCATCCCGTTTACATCTGCTAGCTAGATTAGCACAGATAACATCACAGACAATTTCGCAAAATAGCACATGAAGGGAAATCAGCCTTTTGTAATAGGATTTCCTTTCCCGTCGCTCAAGGACAGAATTATGTACGTTATAAAATAGTCTGACGACAGCATAAAGCATTGGTACTGATGTTCGGACCGATTAACATAAATGAGAAACGCATACTGGACGGCGGCCATTGTTTGAGTCCACACAAAGGCATTTACAGCCTTCAATGACCAACTGTGAAAATTGTCAGATGTGTACTAGATCTGGACCTCACTACTATTAAAACTCATTTTCTAATTCAGGTCTATGACTCAAGGTGTTTTCTATTACACGCTCAAGGGTATATCTGATATAATTCTTTTAATGTGAAATCTCATGTACAAAGAGCTTTTGTAAATAGCTGGCTCCGTAAACCCTAATGTAAATGTCGTCAGTCCGTAAAAAGGAATACATTCTCTTTCCGACAAAACATATTAGTGAGTCACTATTGAGAAAAATGGTGTTAGTTTTTTTCTTCTTTCTTTTAAATGATAAACAGATTTTTTTCCACAGCTTGCAGCCATTATCAGGGCAGATTTGTTAATTTATCAAGTCACTTAAGGCTCGGAAACAGCA
Organism: Sprattus sprattus; assembly: GCF_963457725.1. Taxonomy (NCBI): domain Eukaryota; kingdom Metazoa; phylum Chordata; class Actinopteri; order Clupeiformes; family Clupeidae; genus Sprattus; species Sprattus sprattus. The sequence goes on along the minus strand of NC_137915.1, from coordinate 7,156,510 downwards.
CCACCACATGAATCACTTGACATTTCAAACGCGCACTTGACTTTAGTGTGAGGAACTGGACGGGCTTCACATTCTTTCAGGAGCGGGGTGATTTAAAAAACAGGACAGCAACCGAGAGACAGAGAGAGCGAGGGAGAGAGGCAGGGAGGGAGGGAGGGAGGCAGGGAGGGAGGGAGGGAGAGAGAATGGAGGGTGGAAAAAAAAAAGAGGCTTTTCTTTTTCGTGACAAGCAGACGCTAGCTCAACAGCGAGGGACGGGAGCAGACACTGATTTCATGAGGGCCCCTCCTCCGCTGTGATCAATCAGACGTGTGGAGCCTCGCGCTGGAACCCACCGAGCGAGTTTGTGTTTCTGCGTTTGCTCGCTCTGCTCCGTGTTCCGTCATCCATCTTCAAATACAGGAGGAGGAGGAGGGGGAGAGTGACACCTCAAGATCGGGCTTGGCTGGTAGCTGGGGCTGTTTGTCTGTGTCTGTGTGTCTGCTTGTATGTGTGTGTGTATGTATGTGTGTGTCTCTGCTGGTGTCTCTTTGCGTGTGTGTGTTTTCTCCAGTAGCTAAAATATAGTTCAGTTCCAGCACACTCCCTGAGTAAAAACTCCTGCTAATACTCTGTACTCTGGAAGTGGCAGCAGGCTAGAGTGCATCCACGGCCAAATGGGAGATGCTACTTAACTCCCGGCATCCAATGGGCTCCATAAAGCATGACAGTGAAGGGGGGAGTGAAAACTGATGCAGGCCACGTGCATGCTCCCCCGCACTCACACACACACACACACACACACACACACACACACACACACACGGCTCTTATGCACACCTGTGCAACCCCACCACCCCCGCTCACCTGCGTGTTGATTTGGTTGGCGAAGTACGCCGAGTGGCCCTTCAGCAGCGAGACCAGGTCTTTGTAGACGTCGCCGCTCCTGTCATAAGCGCTCTCCTCTCCCTCCTGCTTAATTCCCTGCGAAAGAAAACAACGTGGAAAGAAGTTGTTAGAAAAAAAAAAAAAGAGAGAGGCCCAGAACCGAATATGCCGGAGCAACACGAGTTTTATTCCCATTAGTGTATCAGTATCACTGGCTGGGCGCCTCCGCTGGGCTTCGCTGGCTATCTTCACTGGCACCTGCACGCTCCTACTGGAAAAACACTGACAGACCAGCCAAATGTGAGGCACAACAATCCTCCTTCCAAACCCAGCACTGATGTTTGACCATAGCGCAGGGGATATGAATGCACGTTCACACATACACAAACACACGCACGCACGCACAGACACACACACAGACACACACACACACACACACACACACACACACACACACACACACACACGAAGAAACACACATGCTCAGACACGCACACTTACAAACACACACACACATACACACACACACACACACACAGTGAACTTCATTACGTACACGGTTTAGCTCCAATCAAAATCAATATCATGTGTCTGGAGCAACAGTTCTGTCCTGACCTAAGCTGAACCATATTGAGATAGTGGCAAAGAAAACAGCAGAAAGCTAGGAAAAACAGGGAACAATAAGAAATAAAGGCAAAAAAGAGAGGGACAGAGATTGAGTGAGAAAAGACTGAAAGAGTGAATGAGGAAATGGACTAGACGACCTGGGCCTGTACGTGAAAATAAAATATCCATTGAACAGTTTAACATTTCCATCTAATTAATCACACACACACACACTTAATACTAACACTCTTCATCACACGTACAAACACTCACCTACACACACACACACACACACACACACACATACACACACACAAAACAAGGTCTGTGAAACCTCTGTAAACCTAAATGTGGTTAGAGGCGATGCTTTGGCAGTGAACCCTGCGCTTGTACATGCGTTTCTAAACTTTTCGGCCACACTTACCTCATGGTTTGGAACCCCTCTCTGATAATCATGACTTTCACACATGGTAAAAACCCCCCTGTGTCTTTCTGTGGGACTCAGAACTGATCCAGAGCTTCGGCTAATTTCCTTGACAGGCTGCCATGCTATGAGTCTGACCAAAGATTACACATTACTGTTTAATCCGGTGTAGACACCGCTTCAGGCCTGTTCCATGGATGGCTTTTAAAGGTGTGTGAGCTTGATGAGATTTGCATGTTTGGGACAGCAAACTCCCCTGCACTACAGGCTACCTACACACCTGGCGTCCTGACCCTACCACCCCCAGACGTCATGAGGTAATATAAATATGCACTCAAGCACCTTGGGCTCATAATCATGATGTACAAATACAAACACAGATCTGGGATCAGTGGTGTAAGAGTAAGCCTGAGACAAAGCAGGACCACCGCCATTTGCTCACAACCCCTGGTACCAGTGTCTTCTTGAAGATGTCTATTTTCAGTGGAGATTACTGTTAGAAAGGCCAGAGGGATTGATAGGGGGAGTAAATAAGTGTGAATGACTTTGTGCGAGCATGTATGTCTGTGTGTGTGGGTTTGGGGGTGTGTGTCTGTGTGTATGTAAGTATCTACTATGTCCTGTATTTGTTTGCGTGAGGGTTTGCTTTGAGAGCTCACCCCGTTAAGGAAGATTCCAGCCGTACTGCAGGTGATATAGAGAGTGTCCGTGTCACACGGCTCCACCATGAGGTAGCAGATCTCTCCATGCACCTGCCTCCAGGGTGGGGAGCGGCAGCCATTACTGAACTCGTAATCTGCACAGCATCATGGGAAAAAAAAGGGTTTAGATCTACAGCACCGAGTTTGCTGCACCACAAACAATTAAAAGCAGTTCAATCACTGAAATAGAAGCCCCCACTGCACTGGAAGAAACTCCTGAAAAAATTATAACTTAGATGGAATGCATGATTTTATAAGCAATAACCTGTTAGATCTCAAACCTAAAATGAATCAAAAGAGAGGGGAAAAATGAGAAAGGAAAAGAGGAAAAGGGACATGTGACTGTGAACAACAACTGGGCCCGTCCATCAACTGGCCATATAAATCTAGCAGCGGTTTTTCCCGGTGATTCACAGACAGCAGGAAATAAGGCACAGAGCAGAAGGAGAGAGTTCAGGAGGCGCACGGAGCTCATTGCTCCTGTCTGCACCGCTGCGTCTGAATGAGGAATGGACCCTCTGTACAGATCACAGAGCACAGAGACCCAGTCCCAGCTACCAACACTCATATTTTACCCTGGTCAGGCCTCCCCCAGCCCCCCCTCTACATCCACACAGCTCCAAGACTGTTTGTGTAGCAGGTTCCAATTGCCCCCCGCGGTAGGGGACACATTTCTCAACACATGACCATCCATCACTGAGGTCACTGAGCAAGGCTAGAGTGTTTTGCCATTCTGACCCAGTCCATTTTAACATGTGTGTGTGTGTGTGGATATGTATGTGAGTGAATGTATGCAAGAGTGTGTGAGTGTGAGTGTGAGTGTGTGTGTGCGTTGAGAGGTGGTGGTGAAAGGGAATGAGTGAGAGAGAGAGAGAGAGAGAGAGAGAGAGAGAGAGAGAGAGAGAAAGAGAGAGGAACTTGATGAATCTCAGAGTGAAAGTTTGACGCGTGTAATTGCTTCCATGTTGCGGAGGAGCTGAAAAGAGATTTTGATATTTTGGGGGAAGGCAGAGTTGCCCACTAACACTGACTTTGCAACGCCAGGACGTGAGGAAATAAGAAAAATGGAGACATATGAATGGATAAAGAAGCCAGAGATAAAGGTGAAAGGAAAACATCAAAATAGAAAGGGGGAAAGAAGAGGCATAAGAGAGAGAAAAGAGATAATAAAAACAGGGAGAGGTGAGAGGGGAGAGGGCGATGAAGGGAACAGAAAAGGGGAGAGGGAGAGGGAGGAGAGTGATAACTCAAACCTGATGTGTAGTTAACAGACTTGAGCAGCCTCTTCTCTCCTGAGCCACAGAAGCTCTTGAGCAGTTCCACTTCATTCTTCACCGCGCTAGGACTCAGCCGGACCTCTCTGTGTACACACACACACACACACACGCACATGCGAACACATGCACACACACACACATCAAAACCTTCAAATAAGGGGCTTCACATAGAGGTACCCCAGATGAGAGGCTGGAAAAGCGGTGTGTATGTGCATGCGAATAATATATAGACAGAGACAGACTGAGAGAGAGAGAGAGAGAGACAGACAAACAGAGAGAGACAGACAAACAGAGAGAGAGAGAGAGAGAGAGAGAGAGAGACAGACAAACAGAGAGAGAGAGAGAGAGAGAGAGACAGACAAACAGAGAGAGAGAGAGAGAACAAAAAAAAGATCCAAAAGGTGACGGAGAGAGCTAAGGGCTCTGTACCAAGAGCGTGTACTCTATAAAGTGCAGCCCATCACATGTACGCACTGGCTGATCTGCTTGAGGGAGCTGCTGAGGACCTGGGTGTCCAGCTGCTGGAGGAGGATGAGCAGCTTGACCTTAACCTCCGTCTCCTCGCTGGGGTCGCCACCTTTGACCTTCTCCAGTAGGCGCAGCACGGAAGAGTCCTCCCCCTCCACAGTAGCGAAGCTGGGGCCCAGAATCTGCACCACTGGATCTCTATTAGCTGGAAAAAACACACACACACACACACACACACACACAAAACACCCACCAAGAGGATAACTGGTGCCTTTCCTTCTGGCCAGTGTGTTCTCTCATGCCACTTAACTTATCAAGCTTTATCTCTAACCTTCAAACAAGTTACTGAATTTTATTTAAATGGGATTGTCAGAAATTATTTTCATTGCACTCAAACTAAATTGTGTGTCTTCTGGCCTGGATGCATGTGTTCATGTTTTTGATGGTGTGTTTCTCTATGTAAGTGTTTATGCTGGAGTGCTTCTGTGCACAAATGTTTTTGGCTGTTCAGCTATGCGTGGCAGTTGCGGTTGTGTGGTTATGTGTTTGCAGTGTTTGCACTGGTGAAGTGTTTTTAGTGCTGGTGTGAATGTGCCAACCAGTGTTGGTGCTACGATCCTGCACAAAGGCGCTTTTTCCGTGGTGTGGGCCTGTTCAGGTACTGTGTAAAGGTATGTACTGTGTAAAGGTATACTGTGTAAAGGTATGTAAGTGTAAAAGTATGTACTGTGTAAAGGTATGTGACTGTGTAAAGGTATGTACTGGTTTGACGGTGAGCAGCATCATAGATGCTGTTGTGGCTCACTTTTGTCAGTGGTGCTGATGTGGAGGGGGCGTGTGTTTCAGTGTTTCTGCTAGTCTGGTGTTATGTACCACTGTTTGTGACTGGAGATGCTGTGGCAGCTGTGTTTCATGGCAGTGAAGCAGCGAGTGATCAGCTTACCTTCCAGACAGGCACGCACCTCCTTGAGCTTCCGCTCGTTGGCCACCTGCAGGAGCTTGGAGAGCTGGCTGAAGCTGAGTACGGAGATCAGTGGGGGGGACAGGTGCAGCAGAGGACGTCCGCTCGGATCCTTCTCACGAGACACCACTGACACACCACTAAAAATGATGAGTGCACGCAAAAAAGGCACAGAGAAGCACACGCAGAATTCAGAGTACTGTTTGTTCAAACTCTTTCTTTATGACCAGTCACATAAATCCTGCTAAGAGTGTGCGAATGTCTGGAGGGCTTCTAAAAGAATTTAGTTCACCTCTTTCCCCTGAACTAAAAAAATCAACAAATTTTGAGGGGCTCTCGGGCCAACAGTTCACAAATTTGTTATCGGTGAAATCTGAGCGCTCCAGTGTGGCCTCAGTGAGCGGCTGAGGCAGGACGACTACTGGAGCGCTGACTGCCAGGGAGAAAGAACAGAACATTCAGGCGCGGTGTGTTTAGTGTCTTACTGAAGTCGAATTGCAAAACAAATTCATTTAAGGTCGTAAATATGAGCCCTTCGAGGGGAGAAACGCATTAGGGCGCCGTGACAACATCCTTCGTAACATAATCCATAGCGCAGACGGAGCCCGGTCCGTAATTACCTGATGTCATACTCTGTTTTGAAATCAGAAGCCTCCAAAGACGTTTTCCACTGTAGCGGCTCTTTAAACACATGCTTCGCCTCCTGAGGGTGTCTGGCGCTGAACTGTTCCACGAAGCTCTGGATCTCTTTCAGGAGGGACGCGTTCTGCGGTGTGATCTCCAGCTTGCCCGTTCCAGAGCTTGCGGTGGTCCATTGGGCTGCTCTTGTCAGTGCTACCCCCATGACCGCTGGGGTCGAGGTTGTTATGCAGCTACTAGAAAGTTATCTAGGAAGAAGAAAAAACATTAACGTTAGCATTCACTGTAATTCGTCCTTGCAACTATAATAATGAGTGTATCGATAAATACAACTATATATATATTGCTAAACACACAGTAAATTAGATGGAATAGCAAGCAGTACCTTGATGTAAACGATATCATAACACATTTTAATCCCACTAGCGATAGCTAACTTATACTTTGCTAACTTTACTAAGGAGTGTAAAGCAACTTTTCATGTTGATAATTAATCACACTGTAACTGAACAAGGCAATGTCAGTTAGCTAGTTGTATTTGGTAAGCTTTTCAAAATGTACTTACCAAACCGTTATTTTCGCGACTGTGTCGTTTGCTACCCAAAGCTTGCTCAGCTTTCTAGATAGCAGTTGTTTCGTTACTATGGTAACATTGCCTCGCTTTGGCGAGAAAGCTCCGGTTGCTAGGATACTATTAAACAACATGAGGCAGGAAAGGACAGAAAGTACAAACTTGTTAAAGAAAACGGCTTTCTCTCTGTCTGAATCCACGCCAACATATTGCACTTTGGGTTTATTATGACTTATGATGGCAAACATCATACTTAGGATATAAAAACCCATTTACCCGTATAATTAAACTGTATGACATTATGTTGAATATGTGCGTTCACTTTTGAGTATGTGGCTTGTCGTGTATCCACTCAGCCACACATTTCTTTGCGTAAACTTCCTCTGGCCCAGTTGTATGGTTTGGCAGTGCACTGCAGACAAACATTGGGAGGACAGAAACGACTCAGAACTGCCTATTTGGTCCCTCAAAATAAGTTCATTCAGCTCTACATTATTCACGGTCAATCCCTGATAGCACTCTCTCACACACACCATGGCTTTTAGGCTGAAATAAACTGTAGTCTCCTATTTTCGAGCCAGTTCAAATACGAGCCTACATTCGTTACACATCCATCTGCACTAATAGAGAGAAATCTGTTTCAAAAGTTGTTGATGCAATCAATTCAGATAACTCACACGCCAAAACACCACATTAGCTTTGAGAGAGGATATATAGAAAAGGCGTTTTCAATGTTTTCACTGTGGTGTTTTGTTATGTTTTAAAAGTCTAGTAAACAGCTAGAGTGAGCAGTATTTCATGCAACCAGGCCAAAAGCCTGTTTGATGAGAACAGTATTTGTGCTGGTAAATGTATGTTTGAATGAGTGGTATTAAACTTCCAGGAGTTTAATTACCCCTAAGGTGCTTGAAGCTGTTTGTTGATGTTGAACCGCTGCCACCTTACCTGCACTCGCATGACATAAGCACTGATTGAGGGGAGTCAATTTACACCAGCGAGACCACCTGAACCTAGGCACAATTTACAGAGTTAATGATGCAGCTTATTGCACAGGGAACGACGAGGAAGTGCAGCGCTCATTTAATCAAGCCTTTTCCGTGCGGGTGAAATATAGGTATTCCCGCACTTTCAAACACGTCACGAGTAAACAAGAAAAGGAGCCCGTGGTAATCAGGCGGACCAGACTGCCTATTTTTCTTTTTCGAAAAGAAGCTCTAGGAAAATAAGCAGATACTCTGGTAGGCCTTTGATTCGCTGCTTGTAGTGGAGTCTGCAATGGAGCTCAGCTGAGTAAGTGGTAATGCCTCAGCCATACAGACACACTATAGGTCAACACGCATAGGCCTCTGGTGATGCTCATACATGAGTTTAATTCCATATAAAACAATGTTTTTTTTTACTGTAATGTATGTATTAGGTAATGAAAAATGTAGAGTGTGTGTGTGTGTGTGTGTGCGTGCGTGCGTGCGTGCGTGCGTGCGTGCGTGCGTGCGTCTGTCTGTCTGTCTGTCTGTCTGTCTGTCTGTCTGTCTGTCTGTCTGTCTGTCTGTCTGTCTGTCTGTCTGTACTGATGTGTGTGCGTGCGTGTGTCTGTCTGTCTGTATGGATTTCTGATGTGGTGCGTGAGCTCATCAGGGTGCACAGGCCGTGATTTATAGCTGTAGAGCAGACATGTTTTCATTTGATTTGAATAAATCCACTTTTTTTTTCATCAGGGCTGAAGGAGGTGCAAATCAGTGCTGTTGATCTTATTGTGTGGCAGCTGCCTGGCAGCTCGGTGACTTACTGGAAAGACAACAGAGACGAGAAAGAGAGAGAGAGAGAGAGAGAGAGAGAGAGAGAGAGAGAGAGAGAGAGAGAGCGAAAGAAAGAAGAAGAGTTAGAGAGAGAGAGCAGGAGAGCCCAAACTCCATGCCCAATAAAAACAACCGATTCCTCCATCGCTCCAGCCTTGTCACTCCTCGCTCGGGCCTGCTAGCCAATCACTCACAGACGTTCTGTTGCTCTTTCCCTCCTTCTGTGTCTCCACTGCTGGCAGGGGCAACAGCTTGACTCAGAGCCCAAAAGGTAAAGTGAAGACGGTCGAGCGTGCGGTAAATCACTCATCTGGGACCAGCCAAAATAGAGAAAGAGATGGATAGATACAGTGGCAGAGAGAGGGAGGGAGGGAGAGACAGAGAGAGAGAGAGAGAGAGAGAGAGAGAGAGAGAGAGAGAGAGAGAGAGAGAGAGAGATGACTGCTGTCGTCTGGATTAAATTACAGAGAGGCACTGTCGAGACACAGATGGGTAATGCCAGTTTCAGACTGAAGGTACATGAATGAAACATGGGGCTGCTGCCAAGAAAGGAGAAACAGTTGAGGTAGTGGTGGTGGTGGTGGTGGTGTGTGGTGTGTGTGTGTGTGTGTGTGTGTGTGTGTGTGTGTGTGTGTGTGTGTGTGTGTGTGTGTGTGTGTGTGTGTGTGTGTGTGTGTGTGTGTGTGTGTGTGTGTGTGTGTGTGTGTGTGTGTGTGTGTGTGTGTGTGTGTAGGCAGGGGGGCAGCAGGATGAATGGGAGGCTAAATACCCAGCAGTCTCATTAGCCACTGTAATTAGCCTGGGCTTAGGTGGAGAGGTCAAACGGAGCGACCCCGGACTGCCGTTTCCTCCAAACATAAACACACATGGCCTGCATTCAAAGGCACCTGCCGACTCTCCTGATGCACTCACTGAAGCCCTTATCTCCTTTTCTCTCCTCTCCTCTCTTCTCTGTGTTTCATTCTTTTATTTGTATTAAATGCTCCCTTCTCCATGCTCCCTTCTCCATTCTATTTGTCTCTCTTCTCCTCCTCTCCTCTTCTCCTCCTCTTCTCCTCTCCTCTCTTCCTCCCCCCCCTCTCCCCACAGTAAACACTGGAACGGGCCCGTGTGGCTGCTGTTTCTCCGCTCCAGTGCCACTGATGATTGAGTTGCTGGTGGGGAAATGCTTTTCAGGAGACTGAGATGGAGCGGGCCAGAGGCTGGGCAGAGCCGTATGCAGCGTGAGCCATGGTCAGCGTGACTGCATCAATCCACAGTGTACTCGGCTCTCCAAACAGTCCATTAACCAGAGGAACCAGGGGGGGAAAAAGACTTGCGGTGAGGTGAATCTGGAATCGGCATGGCCAGGCCAGGCGTTTTTCTCCAACCCTCTGCGCTCTCCACTCACACGTCAAGTTCTTCTGTGCTCTCGCCTACTACTTTCAGTTCTCCTTCTTTCAGTCTTTAGTTCTCGTTAGCTTTTACAAGACCAGTACAGCAGTCCCTATTATGGGATTAGATGGAAGGCTGTCATATTAAGTCATGGCCAAGAGGCCTGATGTGGTATGGGGGGGGAGGCTTTGGTGAAAGTCAGACATAGTTCAGTAAAGTTGAGCACAGTTCATGCAGGCGATGGTCAAGCAACACGAGGGAGGGGATGTGGTCACAGTAATGAACACCTGTGAAATATGTCCTTCACGTTATAGCCAGCCCTCTTCCAAAAACAGGCTGGAGTCAAGGTTTGCACTAACAAGAGGAGAGCAATTCTGCAGCTTTTAAAAATACTGGGTTTTCTCCATAACAAGCTATGGCCTTTTTTTTTCTTCCTCAACTAGTGAACCAGCAGGGGCAGAGAGAGAGAGAGCAGCTTAGACTGACTTACGATCGAGCGGAGACTCGATGACCCGTCCTATAACTTTTTTCTTTTCTGAGGGAGCCATTAAACGAGCACATGTGCTACTTGCAGGCAGGGTCCGACACACGTCACCACTAATGGGCTTATCTGATTTTAGTCGGAGGGGGAGGCGTGCAGTGGTCACACACTACTTGCAGTGAGTATCTGCTGAACGTAAACTCACAGCGTGATTTACTCACCGTGAATAACAGGCCGTTTCATGGTCTGTTTGTGCAGAAGGCAGTAGCGCAGAGCACAGGTGAGTCAGTCATGCACCAGGAAAGCACTGGTCTCTGCTTCGGCTATGGCTTTGACAGGTGAGAGACCGGAGAAGATGGGTGCCAAAGAAAACGACACTTCATAATCCGGACGAAATTGGGCCGTGGAGCGTTTTTGTATTTATGGGCCGTTTAGCAAAAAGGATTTCTCAGCTGACATTTGCTAAAGCTGTCTCTTTTTGACGGGAATGACGTTCCCTGTTTCTCCATTAAGGCATCTGTGGGCGACCAAGCAGGTGTATACTTATAGAGACTGCTTGGGCTTTATTTGACAATGGCCATTCTTAGGACTCATAAAGTTTCATTTCTAAGAAAATCAATGTCAACTGTGATGGTCTATAAATGACAGAATGACACAAGACTCCTGCCTGTCATTACAATCAAAGCTGATACCATGGGCAGGTGCTTGTAACATGTTTATGGTGCTGTTGTTGACTTAAGGTGGCAGCTGTTATTACCGTGTGAGTTACAACATGGACTTGGGGACCTGTTAGAAGTTAATGGAGCAGAGACAAACACTTGTTTTGTGAAAAAAAAAGGATCCAGCTTAAGTTTCGAACATGACTAGGCCCTTCTGTGGCTAACCTGACGTTATTTCTTTGTTACAATGTAAAGTGATCTTTTATTCTATAGTTGGTCTGAGCAAATGTAGAAAATGGCAGACAAGTTGGTGCATGTGTGAGCTGGTGTTAGCGCAACCAATGCTGGTGCAGGACACTGCGTGAGCCGGAGTGTACCACAAATCACCCCAGAGTGCCTCATTAGACACGAGCAAACGAGACGCAATAAAGTCGACGGGCGCTGCAGCAGGCTTGCCTCCCTGCAAAAAGAAAAACAACATCAGATACAGTTGAAAATATTTTTACTGTGACAATGAATATCATTGCCCAGGCCTCAGATGGACTTAAACCTACAATTGTGGCTTTCATGTGATGTGTATGTATTTCAAACTGCTTGGTGCCAATGCTTTCTTTGGAGCAAACAGGAGCTGTCAAACAGAGTAGGAAGAGATTTATGAACAGAGGCCGACTGTGCGCTACTGAATAAATTGAAAGAACGTTTTGACATAAATGTTTATTTATATTTTTTACTTTTTCACTTCATCTCTCTGGCATTTTCATCGGGTATCATCACTCTTGATTCGAAACCTCTCAATTCCTTGAAGTTACTTGACTGGAACATGCACTTGAAGGTCTGCAGACTGGTGAAATTGCTGATTTCGTTCGACCTCAAAAAACATGTAACTGAGAAAATGATATCGTCATAAAAGCGAATATTTCCAACCATTCCAGTGACTGATGGCCTGAACTATGTCATCTCTTTTTTTTAAGACATTTGTATTTCACATGCTGTCCTTTTACACAGGAAAAAAGCAACATGTCATATCATATCATTTTCCGAAATATTAGCCAACGACATTGAAATGGTTGACACCAAAGCGTGAAATGGAGGGGTTGGTTGCCACAGCGGCATAAAGGCAGCCCTCATTACATGTTCACTGGCATAAAGAGATCTGATTGGTGCCAAGACTCACTGCTGGGTGGGTAGCTCATCAATAATGTGGTTCCTCCGGGGTCATCTTTGGGCACGGAAAGCCCCCCCCCCCCCCCCTCCTCAATCTCTGCCCTCAAAATGACCCCCTTGGCTGCTGTTTCCTGTGCCTGCTATGAATGCTGCCCCTGCTGCACATTTTACCCCACCTCGCCAGTCCCTCCAACCCACCCTGTTCTCTGGAGATACCAGCTGCTTCTATTATTTCAAAGTGATTCAACATGCTTAAATAAAAACACAGGTCCTCACTTTATTCCCTTCTCGCTCTCTTCTCCTCCATCTCTCCATCCTTCCTTCTTCCTCTCTCTCTCTCTCTCTCTCGTGTGCTCTCCTCCCCTTTGTGTAATTATTATTTTCGAACTGCGGTCAGAGGAGCCGTCTGCCTCTGGCTCGCTCTCTCTTGCACTGGCATCTCAGAGGGTTTTTAATGTGATCCGCCTCGTGTTTTATAATCTCTCCAGGAAGACATCACAGGGCCTGTGTTCCCTCTCCTGTCTGGTAGGGAGGGGTGGTGTGGTGGAGGCAGATGTAGGGGGTGAACTGATGGCATGTGGTGCGTGGAGACTGGAGGTTGGAATGGGTATTGGGTAGGACAGAATGAGGTGGGGCCCTTCACTTTTACCATCGTGGACTTGGGTGAGGATTTGCACTTCTCTTACTGTAGCTTCATTGTTGGCTCCGGTAATGCAGACAAGAGCAAGTGGAGACACTCGGGCAAAATTAAAAAGTGTTTATGTTCTTTATCCGTTGTCACACTATGTTACGCTAATTTCAGACATGGAGAATACAGGGGTAGGGGAGTATGGAGGTGAGGTAGGGAAGAAGAAGAGTAATTGCTTTTTTTTCTTCCCCCGAATGTAGGAATGCAGATTCTCCTGTAAAGCTGACGTGCTATTTAACCTCCAAGGTCAGCGAAGTTTAACACCGGGAGCAGCCAGGAGCCAGTCCTGACAGCCAGTCCAGGAGAGCTTGGTGCCGGTCACACACGTGTGACGTAATACCTGGAAGCTATTAGCTTTAGCGCGCTAACGACAGAGGTCTGCCTGACTGCCACTCAGTTCTTACGGGAGGGTGCTGACACCTTCCAGCACAAACAGTGTTAGCCTAATCACACCGCCCTTGAGGCCTAATTATGCTGTCTGAGCCTTGCCTGTGTGTGCGTGATGCTGAGGGACAGGGGGATTTGGCTCTTGGTTCGAGCCCAGCTAACACTCCACCAGCTCCAGCTAGCGTGCACGGCCCCTGGGCTGGGGTTCTGGAGCTGGGGGGGCAGTTGCAGTGGGGAGCGTCTGCTTTCCCAGGCAGCAGCGGCGGCAGTGGCAGGAGTTCCCCAAGCCACTTTCAGCCTGAGCCTCCGTCCCCCCCCCCCCCCGTCGCTCCCATGGCGACCGTTCTGTTTATGCACCGGGCCGCCCCGCGTGCAGCCGGTCCCGTAAGCCGCCTGTGTAAACTTCCGCTCCCCCTCGCTCCTCTCTTTTCTGTCTTCCCAAAGTCAGCACCTGCTGACAGGCTACTGACGGGACCACATCCCTCGCCGCTTCTCACTTCTTTTTCTTTTCTTTTTCTTTCCCTCCCTCACTTTGTTCTCACAAAGGTGAACGCTGCAGCTTCTCTTCTTCGGCTCCTCACACACACACACACACACACACACACACACACACACACACACACACACACACACACACACACACACGTCTCTCTTAGGTATTCTCTCGTAGACCTGTAGAGCAAATGTTAGTCACTGTAAAAGCAAATAAGACTTATCCAGGCCAATAATAACCAAATATGTCAGCATTTGAGTGACCCATCTAGTATGTGTGTGTGAGTGTGTGTGTGTGTGTGTGTGAGTGTGTGTTGCGTGAATTTGTTCTTCAAATTACTGTCCCCTGAAGGAACATAACCTTTTTCAGAATCACAGAGATCCATCTCTACTCCTGTTCAGACAGCTCTGCTCTGCTCTCCTCTCATCCCTCCCCTTTCATATTCTCCTACTTCGTCTCCAAGACATGTCCCCAGTTCAAACAATGCCAATCAGTGAAGATGACATCGGAAAGAATCATTTAAATTGCTCTGGGAGGTGTGTGTGTGTGTGTGTGTGTGTGTGTGTGTGTGTGTGTGTGTGTGTGTCAGTGTGTGTAAGAAAGAGAGGGAGGGGGAGAGAGAGAGAGAGAGAGAATTAGCGTGCGTAGTGACAGAGTGTGAGTTCATGTCTAGTGTCTGTACGCCTCTTCACTGTTCCCGTGACACAGTGTCAAAACACAGCACTGAGGTCCACAGCACTGTCAGAGGCAGGGGTTCCAGCCAGGATGTCCCTGGAGGGAGACTGATGCCAGGGGGGACCTTCCACTGCTCCTACCCGCACAGCTCAGCTCACTCCTGGGGGCCCTTGGCTCCGGGCTCCCCTCTCCTCTCCTCTCCACTCGGCCCCGGCGCCGCTGACGTGAACGCTGTCTCAGAGAGGCCCCAGAAGAACATAGCGTGCAGCGAGATGGGGATATCTGCAGCATGTGTGTTTTGTCAGAAAAGAAGCGTATGCGGGTGCTTGTGTGTGTGTGTGTGTGTGTGTGTGTGTGTGTGTGTGTGTGTGTTGCGTGGGAAAGTTTGTTGGTCAGTGAGTACCATTGACGGAGCGTGTCAGCATTTCCTCCGGACCAGCAGCGCGTCAAGGCTGTGAGGATACACAGTCACATTAAATGAACACTGGGACCTGTGTGTGTTTGTGTGTGTGTGTGTGTGTGTGTGTGTGTGTGTGTGTGTGTGTCTGTGTGTGTCTGTGTGTGTCTGTGTGTGTGTGTGTGTGTGTGTGTGTGTGTGTGTGTGTGTGTGTGTGTGTGTGTATGTGTGTGTGTGTGTTTTAATTGAGTCAGACTGTGAGGCACAGCCTTGACTCAGTCTGTGTATGTGTGCATGTTGCCACAATTAGTGTGACTGTATGATTCAGACTGACTCAGTGTGACTTAAAAATATGGAAATTCTATGAGTGTGTGTGTGTGTGTGTGTGTGTGTGTCTGTGTGTGTGTGTGTGTGTGTGTATGTGTGTGTGTATGTGTGTGTGTGTGTGTGTGTGTGTGTGTGTGTGTGTGTGTGTGTGTGTGTGTGTGTGTGTGTGTGTGTGTGTGTGTGTGTGTGTGTGTGTGTGTGTGTCTGTGTGTGTGTGTGTGTGTGTGTGTGTGTGTGTGTGTGTGTGTGTGTGTGTGTGTGTGTGTGTGTCTGTGTGTGTGTGTGTGTGTGTGTGTGTGTGTGTATGTGTGTGTATGTGTGTGTGTGTGTGTGTGTGTGTGTGGTGTTACAAAAAATGTAATCATGTCTCACCTCTGCAAAAGATTGTGAATTTCAACTGAATGCCATTTCCCCAGAAACCTGTGGGGGCTGAACCTCTGTGCGAAAACAATTACAACACTAAAGGCACATTTTACTGCTCATTGTCCATATATACGTACATATTAACAAAGAAACGATTAAAATAATATCTGTTAAAAACACCAGAAGTAAAGACTAGCCCACAGCCTAGTGTGTGAATGTGCATGCATATGTGTGTGTTTGAGTGAGCCGATGAAAGAATTTCAATCGGTGAAAAACCTCTCTTGAGTTCCTGGTGAGGGCTCAGCTGACCCTGGGTCTCTAGTGACAACAGTTAGCACATGTGAAAGGTCTGTGTGTGTGTGTGTGTGTGTGTGTGTGTGTGTGTGTGTGTGTGTGTGTGTGTGTGTGTGTGTGTGTGTGTGTGTGTGTGTGTGTGTGTGTGTGTGTGTGTGTGTGTGTGTGTGTTTGTGTCTGAGGTTATTATTATCAAAGATGGGCCTTTACTGCGATGAGAGCTGTCGCACACAGTTCAGACATACACAAACACACACATGCCTCCAAAGCTCAGAGCGTAGCGCTTATGATCAGAGACGGGTTTTTACACCACACACAGCTCTATAAAGAATGTGTAGATAGGAAAGGAAATGGACCCTTCAAGCATATGAAAAGATGCATAAACTGCGTATGAAAAGAGATACCACGTGAGAGCTGATATGATTGCAGTTAGAAATTACATACATCATTGTTTTACTTTTATTTTTAATATTTTATTTTACAATTCATGTTTCTGTCTCTGTACCCTGTCCTCAGTCGTAAGAAATTACAGTATACCCTGTGAGTGAACATGAGATTCATGATCAAGCCGCTGCTGTGACCACCAAAAGTTCAGCATAATCTCCAAAATGGTAATCTTATCATGGTAAAAAGGGAAAGGTCCCCACACTGGTATTGCTCAGACATCTGGGGTCAGGAAACAAACTGAGGTGTGAATGACTGCAACCAATCATAGTATGGGAATGGGGGTAGGCCATTGAGAACCATCTCAGGCAGCAGGTCAGAGAAACCTGATTACCATACAGAACAACAAAAGTTTGCCAGACCTGTTTGCATTAGAAGCCTAGGTAATTTACATTTAATACACACACACACACACACACACATTTAAAGCCTTGGAGGTATCTTAAACAGTATATATGGTGAGAGTTGGAGATGCTGGTTGTTCAGATCTGCACCGCTGAATCTGGAGTATGTTCCACGTGCTTAGTTAATGCACTTTACTGGAATAAAGACAGATTACTGCATCACCACAAAAGAAACGTCATTTTTCTTACACAGTGTCTGAGACCAGGATCATTAGCATCCAAAAGGTTATTGTAATCAGCCAGGCTTTCCTGTCTGTATTATTTTACTCTTCATGTGTGTGTGTGCGTGTTTGTGTGCATGTGCGAGTTTGAGCGAGAGAGAGAGAAAAACCCACTACCAGGGCCCCTGCTAATAAAATAAAGGAATGAAGCTCTTTGGATCTCATCTGATCACCTTAACAGAAATCCCCTTCTTTCCTCTGCTGTGCCCAGTTGTGTGGAATAAATAACACACATTGTTTTTCCTTTCCATCAAAGTCTCTCGGTATCACCAGTGTACCGCTTGTCTGATTATTTCACACCTCATAGACTCCCAAAGCTCCCCAATCGTCCCCCCCTTCCTGCCTTGAACCTTGAACACACCCAGAAGATACACCCACAAAACCCTGAATTGTTATTTAGCCTTTCTGGTGGCCCTATTGTTGGATGCTAAAGTACAGTAGGTCCCTGCAGGAGTATGATGGAAAAAATCTTTGAAAGAAACTCTCTCTGGTTCATTTTTCAAGTTGGTGTGCTGCAGATTCCATCAATTGCGATAGAAAGTTCAAGTGTTTTTATTTAGGATTGGGAGTGTGGATTAGCTTTCTAGCTAAGCTAACGTTAGACTTTCTTGTGTGAACATCTCTTACAACTGCCCCTCCAGCACAAACACTCACTGTAGTTCATTTGAAACAGAGATCACGCAACATCGCCGCTAAGAAAATCCCTCAGTATGCCGCCTTCCCTTGTTTACCCTGAAGCAAACAGAGGAGGCATATGCCGTCTCAGTGTGTTTGGATGCAGCACGCCGGTGTTGTGTCCCAGTGTGTGTTTTTATACAGCACGCCCGTGTAGTGGTAGCAGTGGCGTGAGACAGTCAGTGTTTAGTTCGACCAACAATGCTGTGTTCTGAACTCAGACATTTCCAACTCTGAAAATTGGACTAGAATGCGACTTAAAGTTGTAATTCCAACTTGGAAAACTCTGAGAAAGAAATATCCCCTGGTTCAGTCAGGCGCATCATTCATCAATTCGACATCATTCTCAATATGGCAACTAACAGAGACCTTGTTTAAATGTGTGAGAAGATGCATGGAGAGGCAGGGTGTCAAAATGAACTACACATTTTCTTTACATATTTATTGATACCCAGTAGATACAAGGAAAATCCTTATTGTTTACATTTAGCTTGAACGTCAAAGCAGGGGGTATATCACTGGGAAATATCTTATCAGATGTTCCAAATTGTGAGTTGTTTCGAATGCACCACAACATAACTTTAAATAAAACTAGCCTACCTGTTACTTTTAAAAACTACAGATGAACTGAGTCTCTGTGTTCTGACAACACAGCTGTCTTGGCTACTTTTATTTAGCTGCTAGGCTGCATCACACCCCTATCCCACCATGCCGGCTCGGAGTCGGAGAGGGAACAACAATGACAACCAATGCTGTTTTTTTTTTTTAATTTGATACAGTATGGCAATGTGGAATGATTGTGCAATATTCCTGCCTTGAACAGGCTATTTATAAAGCCTATGTTTCTCTGTACTCCATACAAATAACACAAATCAATGAACAAACTTCTCCTGTCAATGGTGGAGTTATTTTGGTATTAGCTTTTCTTCCCTATGCATGTTTTTTTTTTTTCTTTTGCACTTAATGACCTTTCTTTCCTGTCTCCTCATCTGTTCTCCCCGTTCTGTTCTCTCGTCTTCCCTCCCAAATCTCTTTTCTCTCCCTCGTTCCTTGTTAACACTGCACACGCAGATCCTGCTCGGGTAATTAGGAGACATGGAGGGTGGAAGCACTCCTGCGAGAGGGAGAGAATACTAAAGAGACAGAGATAGAGCGAGAGAGAGAGCCCGAGAGGAGAAGAGAAGTTTAAGAAAACAGAAGGAGGAGGAGGAGGAGGAGGAGAGGGCTGTTTTCTCCGTCACAGTCCTGTTAGCTCCCCTAACATCCATAACACGTTCAATATGTTTCACTCCTTCTCCTTTAATGCTGTCAGTCATCCTTCCAGACAGGCTTCATCCACCAGACCTTTAAGCAAACAGCATGGGCTGGAAAGCCATTGTCTCCCTTCTCCATGTTATTCAATGCAGCTCTCCTCCCAGTTTCCGTCATGATGGTGTGTGTGTTGGTGTGTGTGTGTGTGTGTGTTTTTTCATCCATAATCATCAATCAAGGCTGGGATCAATTTCATTTCATTTCACTCAGCTAAGAGATTTAACCGTAATTCAACAGGATTGTTATTCTACAAGCCTCAGAGGAAATAATGGACGATTTTCCAGAATTGCACTCCGCTACCGATTAGTTCAAATCGCTTCCTAAACCCAAAATAGCTTTGAACTCAGAAACACCCCTGTAAACATTCCCAAGACAATGCATGTTTGCCCCGACCACAGAAATCATCTAGCCATATAAACAATCCCACAGCATTCTCCAGAGAGTGTTGTTACGTTTCAAAGAAATGGTAACGAAAAGAAAAGCCGTCCTGAGTGTTCAGCTCGAATGTTCTTCAACCACAAACCCTTCTCAGCCACCCCACTCAGAGGAGGAATTTCCCAAGTTCTGACAGAAGTGAACTTCTGACCTGACAGCTCTTGGTGTTCACACTGCAAGTGAAAACATTCACTTCATCCGTGTGTGTGTTTAAGAGAGAAGAGAGAGTGTGTGTACAGTAAATGAGAGCGAGGAAGAAGTAGAGAGAGAAAGAGAGACAGACACGTTCCCTCCCTGTCATGACATCATCAGAAGCAAAAACACTGCGAGTAACAGCTCCTTTCGCGTGATTGGGTATTACCTCAATGCGGAGGGAAACACTGATGGGGACAAATTTGTACGGAGGTCTGAAGAACATCCTTTGTCCGGGCCCAAACTCTCAAAGTCAGAAGTGCACACTTTCCCCCCTCTCTGCCGAGCGTTATAATTGGTCGAAACAGCTCAAGGTAACGAAGCCCTGAAACCCCTTTGCTTTTCAGACATGAGGTAATGTACAGCTAATGAGATGGAGACAGGGTGGAGAGCAGGCTCTCTCCTTCCCTCCTTCTCTCCCTCTCTCCCCTTCTCTCCCTTTTTCTCCTTCTCTCCCTCTCTCCTTCTCTCTCCCTCTCTCTCCTTCTCTCCCTCTCTCCTTCTCTCCCCCTCTCTCTGCTTCTCTTCCGCTCTCTCTCCTTCTCTCCCTCTCTCTCTTCCGCTCTCTCTTCTTCCCTCTCTTTTCCCTTTTCTCACTCGGATGAGGAAAGCAGAGTAGCCTCTAAACGGGCAGCAGCTCCAAACAGCAGGGCTGGAAAGCAGAGAGGTTGACTGGACCCAACATGAAAGAGCAGGAGTCACTGGGACATGACAGGCCTACTCTCACAGATAGAGCATAACAAGGGGAAAAAGAAAGTCAACGACAGAGAGAGAGAGAGAGAGATGGACAGTTAGAGTGATCAAGAGAGAGAGAAGCAAAGTGACCCTGGTGAGCCTGAAATGCCAAGCGTAAGTAGGAACACAGAGAGACCCCCCTCCTGCCCTCTTTTCCTCCCTCCCTCCCTCCCTCCCCACCCACGCAACATCCCTCTTTCCCAGCCCAGGCAGGAGACCGGCGGGCTGCAGAAGCCATCGGAGCGCCGGAGGGCCGAGCGCCGCGGTGAGCGCCGGGATCCGGATGCAGATCCGGACGACTTCATTTAGAAGTCCTAAATCAGATTGATGGGAGTATAGATCAGGGAGGAGGGGGGGGGGCCCTGTGACAGTAATGCCCTCTGAAGTACTGCGTGGGTTGGTTGGTGGGTGGGTGGGGAGAGGTTGGGAAAGGGCAAGAGCTGAAAACAAAGGTGAGATGGCAAGGCCGCCCTCTCAGCCCCTGCCTGCCTGTCTGGCTGTCTGAGGTCCAGCTGAGCAGGAGACTGTGTGTGTGTGTGTGTGTGTGTGTGTGTGTGTGTGTGTGTGTGTGTGTGTGTGTGTGTAGGTGTGTGTGTGTGTGTGTGTGTGTGTGTGTGTGTGTGTGTAGGTGTGTGTGTGGGTGGATGGAGGTCAGGGAGGGCAAGTATTTACAGGTTAGAGCATTAAATATATCAGATGGGGGCTCCAGGAGCAGTGCAGCGTGGGAACCATGACCAGGAAGGAGCCTCGTAATGGCCGCCCCCTGCCAGGACCAACGTCCGTGGGTCCTGCGTCAAAGAGCTCCTGTTTCAGGTTGAACCTCTCGCTGCACCTGGATTTACCCACCCACAAAAATCATCAGGTCATCATGATGAAAACGCTTATAACCTTGGAAACAGGAGGAACAAGTAATATGTGCTTAGCGAGATTACAGGTAATATGATCCATTCAATAGTAATATGCAGAACAAATAAGCATGCATTTGAGTGCATGAAATGACCTCAAGGACAGTAGAGAGGGATTCTGGACACACACACACACACACACACACACACACACACAAGATACATACCAATGTTTAAGGGAAGGCATTAGCTAGTTCTTGGCTCGTGATGATGATGTCACCCTGAGAAGCAGGTTGTAAAGGAAGAAGAAGAGGATTTGTTTTCTTAAATCAGTCATAGAGCCCTGGCTTCAGAACAGGTTAGACCGTACACAGGCGTGATCACACACACACTGACACACTCATGTTAGGGTTTCTGTCAGAACTGTTTAAAACACTCGCTCCACGTCATGGGTTTGGCTGTGAACTCACAGCTCAACTATGAGACACACACAATGCAAGTGTGTACACATACACAACCACACACACCTTACACAAACCTCAGGCTTGTTTATACATGCACACACACACACACACACACACACACACCTTACACAAACCGCAGGCTTGTACATACATACACGTACATACACACACACACATACACACACACACACACACACACACACACACACACACACACACACACACACACACACACACACACACACACACACACACACACACACACACACACACCTTACACGAACCGTGGGCTTGCATATACATAGACGTACATACACACACTTACAGTCACAGACTCCTCATTTAAGGCTTAGGCAAATCATGCATAAGCCTGTGCTGGAGTTTTGGGTGAAGCTCTGGGGAATCCATTGAGGGAAGGAATGAGTGAAAGACAGAGAGAGAAAGAGAAAGAGAAAGAGAGAGAAAGAAAGAGGAGAATAATCCCTTCATCCCTCGTGCTGCGGTGTATTTGAATGTGGCAGTGTGGCAGAAACTCAATCTGGAAACATGTGTTCTTGTCCTCACCACTTCTTCACTCACACTCACACACACACACACACACACACACACACACACACACACACACACACACTTTTGTCCTCTCCAGTTTGAAAAAAACAAACATTGAGAGCTGATGCAACACTTTCTGTTCCACTGACATCCTCGAAAAGAAGCATTCACTTTCTCCTCCTCCCTCTCTAGCACACACACACACACACACACACACACACACACACACACACACACACACACACACACACATACATACAAACACACACACACACACAAGCCTCAGGTTTACACTACCATCTCCACAGTCAAAAGAGGCTTACAAACATACAGAGCCCTGAGCAGCTCTCTGACAATGTTCAACAACCTAAACGACTGTATTTGTGTCCCTGAATCTGATCCAAGACCAGTCCCCAGGACATGAAACGACAGGGTTTGGAATCAGATGAGGGAGGATCTCACCTCTCAGAGAGGCAGCCTGAGAGCGCCAGGTTCCAGCTTCAGGACAAGAGATTCCCACACGGACGGGTGTGAAAAACAGAGCGAGGGGAAAAATCAACATGATGTATGTTCACACACATGACATCTCCACACGTATGAGGTCAGTGGTGTTAGCACGTCAGACAGCATGGGAAAAGTAAGGAAAGGCTGCTTACAGTTAACCCCCCCCCACCCCCGTCATAAATGGGACACATCTTACAGTAATCGTTTTTGGCCGGTGGCTATCTTTTGTATGAAAAGCTCATCGAAAAGGGAATTATTTTAATTTGAATTTTTAATTCTAGTTTTCATCTCTTCGCTCTCTTTGTGTTTCGGAGCGTTATTTAACCAGAGGGATTTTTTGGACCAATGGGAGATGAGCGTTGTGTATACATCAGCCTGTGAGCGTATGCTGTGTTTGTGTGAATGACTGCATGAGGGGCCTCTATGTGTGTGTGTGAGAATGAGAGAATATTTCAATTGTTTGTGTGAATGAACAAAGTCGGTCTCTGTGCGTATGAGCATGTGTGTGTATGTGTGTGTGTGTGTGTGTGTGTGCGTGTGGCATGTTTGCGAATAAGAGGTGAAGTGAAACTGAGTTGAGCAGTGTTTTGACAGTGTCTTTACCTGACAGCCGCTCACACGTTCCCACGGATCTCCTTACCACCCGTCCCTAGCAGAGTGAGACCTTTACCATCTCTCTCTCTCCGACTGCCTACCGGGCCCTTTGATGCTCTCTAGAAGGTCAAATTAAACAACACTCCGACTCTGTTTTGTCATTCTGTCTGCCTCTCTCATACACACACACACACTCAGGGATAAACACACACATATACACACACACTCAGGGGAGAAACACACACACATACACACAGGAAGAAACACACACACATACACACACACACTCAGGGGAGAAACACACACACACACACACACACAGACTCAGGGGAGAAACACACACACACTCAGGGGAGAAACACACCCACACACACACTCTCAGGGAGAACCAGAGAGCGCGTGTGTTTGGGTTCACACACGTGTAAATAAAAAGGCTTTCAGCTTCATTGCCAAGCGTCTCAGGTTAGAGATCCCTGTTAGACCTGCAGCTCTCTCTGCCCCACCAGTCAAACATCATCAGGCTTATCTGCTGCCTCATCTGGTCCCTCTAAAGGTCAACCTGGAGTTCTTATTTCTCCTTTTACCTTCTGCCTCACACTCTGCCTTTCACCTCATGTTACCCTACCTCCACTCTCTCAACCCTTCCATGTCCATACAAGCCTCCTACCACACATACATACACACACACGTAGCTCCATCTATCAGTCACTCACATTTGCACTCCTACTCACACTCACTCACTCACTCCATTTTACACACACACACACACACACACACACACACACACACACACACACACACACACACACATGTGCGCACAAATACGACCCCTGTCAGAGCCATGTTCGTGGGTTCGTCTGATCTGGTTTTCGGTCGTAAATCTGTCACCTTAATGAAAGCCTGTGTAGAGGGTGGAGGGAGGGGATTGGGGGGAAATGGTCCCCCCTCCAGCCGCTAGCCTCATCCTGACCTGCCAAATCAAACACCCCTCCATCTCTATCCCTCCTTCCCTCTCCTGCCCCCCCCACCTCACCTCCCTCCATCTCTCTGCCTCTCCACACCCCTCGTTGCCTCGCCCCGTAAACTCCACTTCCTGCCGCATCAAAGCCCTTCAGCGCCGGAGCGAGAGGAAGTCTGGAGGTTTTTGGGGCCGCCTGATTGGCCAGCTGGTTTGTTTTGGAACACCATCAAGAGGCTGCGAGGGATCCCCAGAGAGCCTCAACATCTCTCTCCCTCCCTTTCTCTCTCTCTCTCTCCCTTTCTCTCTCTCCCTCCCTTTCTCTCCCTCCCTCCCTTTCTCTCTCTCTCTCTCTCTCTCTCCCTCCCCCTCTCCCTTTCTCTCTCTCTCCATCCCTTTCTCTCTCTCTCTCCATCCCTTTCTCTCTCCTCCCTCCCTTTCTCTCTCTCCCTCCCTTTCTCTCTCTCTCCCTCCCTTTCTCCCTCCCTCTCTCTCCCCCCTCTCTCTCTCTCTCTCTCCTCTCTCTCTTTCTCTCTCTCTCCCTCCCTTTCTCTCTTGCATCTTTTCGTCTCCTTCTGGACTTGTTCCCATCTCCTCTCATCTCCATCCCTCGTGTCCATCGTCTCCTCTTCCTGTTCTCTGGTTCTGCATCCTCCCAAAGGCTCTAATCATCTCCTTGAGCGCTACTGTGAGGAATGAACACAACCGACTCATAGTTTGTTTTAGGCAAGCTGTGTTTGTTTGTAGTGGTCTATGCGTGGTCTGTACACCAAGTACTGGTTGCAAATGAAAATAATGCTTCTTCTTTCTGGGTAGTGGGACGTTAGCACATTATGACACACATATGCCTTGATCAAATGACCATGTATTCACCTTCATGACAGTAAAAACCCTTGTTTTGAACAGAAATAAAGCAAAAACACATTGACAGAGAGACGTTGTTTTATGCTGCGTTTAATGTACAGGAGAAAAACAGTTTCTCTGCACAGGAGGCAAACTCCTACAGTCGGCCACTGACAGGCAGAACACTTTCTGTAGCTTTCACATCACAAGACCAGAGCCCAAGGTGAACCCAGTGGTGATTCTCAACAGCTTCACCACAGGCCAGCACTCCCTGTTTGTGCTGGTCCAGGAAGAAATAGACAGATAAAGAGAGATGAAGAAAGACAGAGAGAGAGAGAGAGAGAGATGGAGAGAGAGACTGCGGTGAAAATGACTGGAATGTTTGTTGTACTGAATGTGTAGCGAATTGACTAAATGAACCAGGAGACTAAAATTCGACCAGAATGAGAAGTAAGGAAGGAGAGGACATCAGGCCAGTTTCTTGTTACGCAGTTAGCAAATGGCACAGACAATACAGAGTATCTAAAATAACATGGGATGAAAAGAGAGAGAGAAAGAGTGCAAGAGAGAGGAGTGCATAAAAGAGTGAAAGAGAGTGAATAAGAGAGCAACCATAAGACAGACTCGCACATTTCCCAAGTGTGCCACGTTGACTAATGCCCCCTAGCCTCCTGTTCTACGAATAACACTCCCTTGTTACGAGAGAGCCCGGGCCAGCGTGCCCTTTTGTGCCAGGCATACTTCTGGAAGTGCTTGGAACCTCGTCTGATCGGTTCCTTGTTTTAGAACCCCCTCCACCACCACCACCCTAACCCACCCCCAAAAACCCACCCCAATAACACACATACACACACATATTCTAATTTCTTTTTAACGAGAATAAAAAAAGAAAAAGAAAAAAGAAACACGCACTCTTCTCCCCTGCTCCGACCCTAATTGCTGGAGATGAAGGAGGTTTTCTTCCAGAGTCCCGGGGCCAAGAGCCGGCACCGACTGCTGTTACTCGGGTGGGGAGTGGGACTGGACGGGGCGGAGGGTTTTATTTTAAAATAGCTCCTGAGTGAAGTATGAAATCCCGTTAGAAAACAGGCCCTCTGTGTGTGCCTGGCCCTGGGAGGCGAGAGAGAGGCGGCCTTGAGAGGCGAAGTGGGCACAGTGCGAGAGTCTGCGGGCCCCCTCGTCAAGGGGACTTTTTTCTTTACCGACGATAAAAGACATTTTATAAAAAGGCGTGTAAAACAGTAGATTTTCTTCGCTTTTTTTCTTTTCTTACTAAAATATATTAGCTTTCACATTTTAAATAAAAGAACGCACACGCCCTCCCCGGTTCGTCTGCCAGTGTGTTCGCTCAGTGTTCTGTGGTGTGTTGTGTTTAGTGTGCATATATGAGGCCAGATGTTAGCGAGGGGGAGGGCCGACGCGTTGTCCAGAATTCAGGAGTTCTTAAGACTGAAGGCATTCTATTTCATGTACGTACTCACACATGCATACTCAGACACACAGACACACAGACACACACATATACACGCAATTCAGAGACTACATGGACATGTATGTAAACCGTTACCCGAGCCCACAGAAAAAATAATAAGAATCCCTTTGGTTTCTATAAACTAGACGTTAAAAATACACCAAGGAGAGGCCTAACCGCGTGAGTGGCAGCCTGGCTCTGGCACCTTACGGCAGCTTCTCAGTGTCAATCAGAGCCGTTGGCCCGTGACCCGACCCCGAGCTGGGCCGAGCCCAGGACCTTGAACCGAGCCCAACCCCAGAACCACCCAGTCTGCGCAAAAGACCCCTGTGACCCCATAACTAAGTAACTGTTTTCTCCCACAGCTTAAAATACCACGGTCCACATGCTTTTCCCCCCCAAATTCACAAAATTGCAAGTTGTTTTTTCTTTTTCTCCTGGACATTCCCTCATTGCGGCATCCTTCTTTCCGCGTCTTCGTTGACCTCCTCCTCCTCTCCAGACCTAGGAGTGTGTCCAGCTGACGGGGACCCAGTGTGCTTCCGTCTCCACTTTCTTCAGCGCCAGCTTGAGCTCACTGGAGGCTGCAGAGAGGTCGTCGTTGACGATGACCTTCTCGAAGAGGTGGCCGTACTGGCTCTCCATGACCTGCGCACTGCTGATCATCTCCTGGAAGTCCTCCTCCTGTCACACAAACAAACAAACAAACAAACAAATAAATACAGCAACAAAGGAGAAATCAAACCATGAAAAAAAAAGTTATTCTAGTTTTCTGTTATTCAGAGTCTTAGTTGTATAAAAAAGTGTGTGTGTAAGTGTGTGGATCCTGTGTACGTGCACACAGACAAAGACAGACACACACACATACACACTACAAAATCACATAGTCCCACGTCTACAGAGGGTGAAAATGGAACATCACGAGCCAAGCTGACCATAAAAGCTCATTTCCTCATATCAATGTGATGGTTTGAGGCTTGGATTATTGCAATGCTTAAAATTACTTAGTTCGAAATAAAAATAGGCCGGTTCTGTATTTCAACAATTAGTTCAAACAGTAGAAATTAAATGTTTTTTACATGGCAAAAAAACATCTCAACCACTTAAAAATCATCAAAACCACTTAAGAGCAAAGCAGAAGAAAAAGCATACATTCTAAAATATGCATTTATAAGATTTAAGATTTATAACACAATCTATAACAATGTTATAAACATCAGGCCATATAGATATAGATTCCTCTATGGTTATGCTTGTGTCTTTCTGCCATTTAGTCACACCCCCCCCCCCCCCCCCCCCCCCAAGGCCTGAACATCAGCTGTGACCTTTGACTCCTATGGCTAAAGGTCACACCAGTTCACCAGTGCCACCCCGCATGGACATGGCACGGTTAGAGAGGCGGGATGGAATTACACCCTGTTGAATGAGCTAAACGATTTTCTCAAAACAAGTTTAAAGAGAGCCACTTTTGGGCTGTGTGTCTGTCGTCTGGCCTGATGGGAACAGCCAAACACCAAAATATCGCTTTCAGTCGCTCAGATATAGACACTGGCAAACACCGAAAAATGCTACCAGTGCGCTAACCATACATCTTGCTATTCTCTTTTGATTTAGATTCAGCTGATTTCTCTCGAAATTTTAACACAGAGACAGAAATGGCTTCTGTCTCTGAGTGTGTTTGTGTGTGTGTGTGTGTGTGTGTGTGTGTGTGTGTGTGTGCGCACAGTCAGCATCAGTCTCTCCGTCAGGGGCATCTGTCTCTCTCTCTCTCTCTTTCTCTGTGTGTCTGTGTGTGTGTGTGTGTGTGTGTGTGTGTGTGTGTGTGTGTGTGTGTAGTGTGTGTCAGCATTTTCAGCCTCTCCGTCAGGCGAGGGGTGAGCAGCCATGACATTGGTGCGTGTATGGTTTTAAAGATGTGTGTGTGTGTAATTCCCTTCTCTCTGTCAAGGCCTTTGCAACACAGAGTCTCCTGTTCTTCAGAGCAGCCGGCAGCCTTTCTCACTTTCACAGGCATCTCAAGCATGCAATCACACAGACCCACCTACACTATTATGGTATACTGTGAATGTTTGTGTGTGTGTGTGTGTGTGTGTGTGTGTGTGTGTGTGTGTGTGTGTGTGTGTGTGTGTGTGTGTGTGTGTCTGTGTGTGTATCTACCTTTGAAAATGTGATTTTTCTCACACACGACATCACTTTCAAGCCGTCTACCTTTGTACTGATAAGCACCCACCCACCCATGCACGTGCACACACACACACACACAGACACACACACACACACACACACACACACACACACATTATATAGTTGAACTTAAAGACCCTGATGTCCTCCTGGCAGAGCCACACAACTGCAGCCTGTTGCCGATGGAGGATTATGGGATGGAGGAGGAGAGGATACAGGCACCTGGGGACCGCAGTGACCTGGGTCTCTCTGTCCCCTTCGTTCCCCTCTCTCACCCCTCCCATTCTGATCATGGGCCAGGTGGAGAACCTGTTTTTAATACTAAATCTTGTTCCTGTTTTCCCCTCCTCCTTCCTTTCTTTCTTTCCTATGCCACCATCCATCTACCCATCGTGGTTCTAATATCCGTTGGTTTTTATACGGGTCTGTGAATCAGTTTATTATTTTCAGTTTACTCCACCGTCTTTCCTTTTTTTCATTAATTCTATTCTTCACTCCCCTCTATCTCCATCTCCATCCATTTTTCCCCTTCTCAACTTCTCTCTCTTTCTCCCTCCATCTTCTTCAGATGGATCTCTTGTGGACGCTCCGACTCTAGATGGAAAATCAGGTTTTACAGGCCCGTATAAGGAGCACCTGCCCCACGTATAAAAAATGGGGGGGGGCAGTGGAGAATCGGAACAGATCTGGTTATCGGAGCACGGTCCTCGTTTTATATCAGTCCAGGCGAGGGGCTCTTTTTCCCTGATAGGGACGCCTGCGCAGGAACGCCAAGGCGGAGGACGACCGCAAAGTGGGGGAAAAAAAAATGGCCTTGCATCTGACTTTTTCCTGGTGGATGATTTTAAAGAAATAATTTAGCGCATTTACGGCTTCAGGATGGCCTGCTCTTCACTCAGACTGCCTCCACCTGTCTGGAGTACTATAAGGCCTTTATGGAGCGTCTGCAGGTCTCTGTGTGCCTTCAAATCCATGGGGGAAAGAAAAAAATAAAGCGGGGGCGAGAGAGAGAAAAAAAATAAGTATGTACATCCACTTTTCTTCAAAAGGAAGAAAAAAAAATGACATCAATGTTATACAAGCGGTATTAAAGGTAAAACAATGGCAGCAGAGAGAGTCGGTCTGGTCTGGTCTGGTCTGTTAAAACAATGAAAAGACTGTTCTAGAAGCACGGCTCTCTGATATATTTTTTAAAAACACACGCGAGATGGTCCCTGTTTATTGCTAAAGCAGAACAGACTTCCCGGCATTCTCTGTGAATGAAATACAGCGAGCAGAGGATCAAATACGTCTGTGACATTTCACCAAACAAGGTTTCCCTTTCATGGCCCTAATAGGCAGAATTGGCCCACTTAAAGCGCTGTCAGCGGCCATAAGCCTCAGTCAGAGCGACGGGGCTCTGAGCACCTACACCTTACAAGCAACACACACACACACACACACACACACACACACACACACACACACACACACACACACACACACACACACACACACAGACAAGGAAAGCTCATGCTCACAGTCTGCACACACACGCACACTTGCAGCAGGGTCAAACACAGGTGCTGGCATTTCACACAGGACATCATAAAAGTGTACCCTACGTGTTAGCCATGCGTGACATCAGACCTTTGAACTCGACCTGGACTAACAAGGCCTGCAAGCTTTGTTTTATGCAAGGCTCATGCGTGACTCATAATTAGGAAAGATTTAGATTGTAGGTTTTTTTTTTCTTTCTCTATTTTTTTAATATTTTATCTATATTGTTTATAGACAAAAGTTCTGCATGCAACTCCAGCAAACCTTCACTCTTGACAAATGAATGATTTAAGGGCTTAGAGCAGTGGTTCTTAACCTTTTTGAAGGTACTGAACCCTGCAAGCTTCATCAGTGCATTCGCCGAACCCTTCGTAATTTGAAAAATAAAATATGATTTCTTCAAAACGTAGGTATGTATAAAGCCTGAAACAGGTCATGTGACCCAGTGTAAAAGCCTAGAATGCTTCAGGTGTGAGACCGACAGGTCATGTGACCTTTAACAGAGGCAGAACTTTGACCTATGCGCAGCC
>NC_137915.1:7118500-7121000 GCF_963457725.1 Sprattus sprattus | reverse complement strand
TGTGTGTGTGTGTGGGTGTGTGTTTGTGTGTGTGACAGAGAGAGTGCTTAACGGTGTGTGTGTGTGTGTGTGTGGCTGTGTGTGTGTGTGTGTGTGTGTGTGTGTGACAGAGAGAGTGCGTAACGGTGTGTGTGTGTGTGTGTGTGTGTGTGTGTGTGTGTGTGTGACAGAGAGAGTGCGTAACGGTGTGTGTGTGTGTGTGTATGTGTGTGTGTGTTTGTGTGTGTGTGTGTGTGTGTGTGTGTGTGACAGAGAGAGTGCGTAACGGTGTGTATGTGTGTGTGACAGAGAGAGTGCGTAACGGTGTTTGTGTGTTTGTGTGTGTGTGTGTGTGTTTGTGTGTGTGTGACAGAGAGAGTGCGTAACGGTGTGTGTGTGTGTGTGTTTATATGTGTGTGTGTGTGTGTGTGTGTGTGTGTGTGTGTGACAGAGAGAGTGTGTAACGGTGTGTGTGTGTGTGTGTGTGTGTTTGTGTGTGTGTGACAGAGAGAGTGTGTAACGGTGTGTGTGTGTGGCTGTGTGTGTGTGTGTGGCTGTCACTCACATGAGGCTGGACGTCCAGAAGGCACACCTTGTTCTTGGAGAGAACGGACCGGACGGAGTCCAGACTTGTTCCATAGTAGTTTCCCTTATACTCCCCATACTCGATAAACCTGGGAGAGCGGGAGAGGGAAGAGAGGGAAGAGAGGGAAGAGAGGGGGGGAGCGAGAGAGAGAGAGAGGGAGGGGGGGAAATAGAGATGGAGAGAGAGACATCAGTGTTTCACTTTTCTATAGTGATGAGCCCAAGAGTTTGCAGCTTTATTTGACAAAACCTCAACGTCCACAGAAATCGCAGTCTTATTCTGTCTCCCTCTCTCTGTCACTCTCTCTCTCCCACACACACACACACACACACACACACACACACACACACACACACACACACACACACACACACACACACACACACACACACACACACACACACACACACACACACACACACACACACACACACACACACACACACAACTACAGTGCTATAAAATAATTACACAATAAAGCCTCCCGTGGTGACTGGCCTGTGAGGATCACTCACTGACACACACACACACACTCCGCCCCTTGCTAGCATTCCCCAGCCTAGTGCTAGCCCAGACAGTTTGGCACAGGACGCCTTTATATAATCTTCTATGTTACAATTTAAATCAGTAACACCTGCCTCACACACACACACACACACACACACACACACACACACACACACACACACACACACACACAGGGCTCTGTCTGTGAGAAGCAGAGGCTCTTCTAATGCCAAACACCTCTGATCCAGGCTTCCTGAGAAGGCGCGCACAAACAAACATTTTTCCATCACATAATCTCTCTCTCTCTCTCTCTTTACTTCATATTTCACCCGCTCCGCTGTATATTTCAGAACACAAGGTAGAAAGAGAGAGGGGGGGAAAAAGAGAGCGTGTGGAATACAGAAGATGTTTTTGTCTCCGAGACGACAGTTGTGATGGTACGCTGAGCTGCCTCACGGCTCGTTACAGGAGACCGCTCCTGCATGTCTGGGAAGGAGACGAAACACACACTCCCTTCGCATCCTCGGAGAAAAACACACAGCACTCACACGGCACACACACACTCCATTCGCATCCTCGGAGGAAAGCACACAGCACACACACACGGCACACATATAGCTGCTGGCATTGGTGTGAATCCAGCTCTGATCCGGGGAAGCCAAATGAGATTGAGGAAGATCAGCTGCACTGTTGGCCAAGCTATCCTAAAAACAGGAAAACCACGGGGCTCACGTTCAATGGACTGCATCGCTTAAAGGTTTAAAGGAAAGTATAGAAAAGGATCCGCCATGGAACCCAATCGGGAGACACAAAGAAAAGAGACGACTTTGTGCATTTTGAAGGGCTTTGCTTCTTATTTTGTTCCTATGGAACACTAAAGGTTGTTTGTTTGGAGGCGGACATGATGACGGGCGTCTGTGGTGTCTGCTTGAAGGGAGAAATCTTGACATGTTTTGTGGTGCTTGTTGTTGTGAGGGGGGGAGCGTGAAAGAGAGAGTGAGAGAGAGAGAGAGAGAGAGAGAGAGAGAGAGAGAGCGAGAATGAAAGAATGAAGGGATGCCAGACGAGGTTTTGGGTTAAATTTGGGAGAGGCCATTTTTAGTGCTGCACAGGGCTTTCCTTGGGAAAGAACATGCTGCTCCTGACTCACATGGAATCACCCACAGGGTTCTCTAGCTGGCACACCCGTGTTCCTTTCATACACACACACACACACACACACACACACACACACACACACACACACGCACACGCACACACGCACACACGCACACACACACACACGCACACGCACACGCACACGCACACGCACACGCACACGCACACACGCACACCCTCAGACACACATACAGCTGAACAGGACACAGGCTGGATGCCATAAAAACAACTGTAACACTCATCCATTTTTCCTCTCCACTTTGTGTTGCT
>NC_137915.1:7101000-7103500 GCF_963457725.1 Sprattus sprattus | reverse complement strand
CGCCTCTATTCCGGGCCTGACCTGGCGCCGGTCCATACCAGTCTCTGTCTGGAACCAGAGGAAGCGTTCACCTTCACTTCCACTCACGTGGCAACATGATCAATCCCTCTCTATGTCCTTCAGTGGAGCTTCTCAAAGCCCAGCTGACCCTCTCTCTCTCTATCTCTCTCTCTATCTCTCTCTCTCTCTGTCTCCATCTCTCTCTCTCCATCTCTCTGTCTCTCTCTCACTCTCTCTGTATAGCTGCACTGACCCTCTCTCTCTCTCCATCTCTCTCTCTCTCTCTCTCTCTCTATCTCTCTCTCTGTCTCTCTCTCTGTCTCTCTCTCTGTCTCTCTCTCTGTCTCCATCTCTCTCTCTCCATCTCTCTCTCTCCATCTCTCTGTCTCTCTCTCACTCTCTCTGTATAGCTGCACTGACCCTCTCTCTCTCTCCATCTCTCTCTCTCTCTCTCTGTCTCTCTCCATCTCTCTCTCTACATATCTCTGTCTCTCTCTCACTCTCTCTCTCTCTGTCTCTCTGTATAGCTGCACTGACCTCCTCTCTCTCTCTCCATCTCTCTCTCCCTCTTTCTGTACAGAGGTCAAGCAGCGAGCAGAGACACACACCCCATACAGGAACTGTGCTTTTCCACAAACTCCGTCGCTATGCGCGCAAGCCCTGCCAGCTCCTTCATGCCTGTCGGATCGACAAAGCTGCTGGACGATGATTTTTCAATCTCCCCCTTCTCCTCTATTTCTGTCTGTCTGAGTCTCCACTCCCCACGTCTCCTGTTCGAGCAGTTGGACGTCATGTTCTGAGGAATCGGTGTACAGTGTTTGATTGATGCTATTTTTTAGGTCTGGGGTCAATCTGCGAGCAGCAGCAGCAGCACTGTGTGATGGGTTCATTTCGCTACTCAATGGTAGAGCTCTAGGCCATCAGGACCAGATCAATGTTAGAGCTATGGGCCAACAGGACCGGGTCAATGTTAGAGCTATGGGCCAACAGGACCGGGTCAATGTTAGAGCTATGGGCCATCAGGACCAGATCAATGGTAGAGCTATGGGCCATCAGGACCAGCTCAATGTTAGAGCTATGGGCCATCAGGACCAGCTCAATGGTAGAGCTCTAGGCCATCAGGACCAGATCAATGTTAGAGCTATGGGCCATCAGGACCAGCTCAATGTTAGAGCTATGGGCCATCAGGACCAGCTCAATGTTAGAGCTATAGGCCAACAGGACCAGCTCAATGTTAGAGCTCTAGGCCATCAGGACCACCTCAATGTTAGAGCTATAGGCCATCAGGACCAGATCAATGTTAGAGCTATAGGCCATCAGGACCAGCTCAATGTTAGAGCTCTAGGCCATCAGGACCGGGTCAATGTTAGAGCTATAGGCCATCAGGACCAGATCAATGTTAGAGCTATAGGCCATCAGGACCAGATCAATGTTAGAGCTATAGGCCATCAGGACCAGGAAGGGATGGCCCCAGGACCAGCTCAATGTTAGAGCTATGGGCCAACAGGACCGGGTCAATGTTAGATCTCTAGGCCATCAGGACCAGGAAGGGATGGCTCCAGGCTGGTTCTGGGTTCCGCAGGGTTTGAGTGACAAGCAGCAAAATTACAGTAAAATGAGCCCCCCACCCCTCCCTCCCCCTCCCCCTCATTTGAAGTTTTACATTCAACACAAATGCAGACCTGAGGTAACCTGTACATCAAAGTCAGGAGTCAACCGATGTACAGCAGTGGAGAAGCAGTGGCCTCTTTCTGCTTAGACGAATGCCATATAGTCCCCCCCGCCCCCCCACCCCAACCCCCCCACAAAAAAGGAGTATGATGCAAGATGTCCAAGAAAAAGATGAAGGCAGCTGCAGAGCTGTGGGGTGGGTTGGGGGGTGGGTAGGAGAGGTGAGGAGGAGGAGAAGGGAGCACAGAACCTGATCCAATCCCCTTTAATACTTTCCACTGCGCTGAGAAAACCACGAGAGCGACGCAGATGTGCAGCGGACGAGTGTCTGCATTCTTCCGCTCCTCCCTCCCTCCTCCCCCCTCCTCCCCTCCAGTGTTGCCTTAATAAGGGGCTGCCACAGAGCGACCACATGGGCCGGCATATGAAACACGCCGTAAGTCAAGCGCTGTAACGCGCTGGGGCCTGTGTGTGTGTCTCTGTGTGTTTGTGTGTGTGTGTGTGTGTGGCTGTGAGTATTCTGTTACATCCAACATGGAGAACTGAGGCCAGGCCCGTGTGTGTGTGTGTGTGTTTTTTCTGTTCCGTGGTGGGTTGGTTGCGGCCGGTTCCTCCGTTTGTGCCACGGCCCTCCAGGCTTCAGAGGCTGTGTGGTTGAAAAACCGGCTCCCTCCATCCACCCCCCCCCCCCCTCACAAGCGAGCAGACGCCACCACTATTGCCGCCGGCCGATGCCAAAACACGGGGAATGGGAGCGCAATCATCTCCATCATAATCTCCCCGACACGGCAACGAAAGAGGCAACAATGGCTTGCGTCATCTAGCGAAC
>NC_137915.1:7088500-7096000 GCF_963457725.1 Sprattus sprattus | reverse complement strand
TATATGCATATTGCATGAGAATGTGTGTGTGTGTGTGTGTGTGTGTGCGTGCATGTATGTTTGTGAACTAGAACATGTGGAAATGCTGACAGCCCAAACTGACCCAGTCAGCCGCTAAGGACATCCTGTCAGCACCTGTGCCCCACTAAAGCTGCTCCCCCACCCCCCTGTCGCACACAAACACACACCCTTTAAAGGAGCAATACTGAGTTCTGTTTCAAAACTAGCTTACTACCTTAAAGGCATGCAAAAAACTTGCAAACACCACCAACAGTCCAGCTGACTGATGTAGAACTGCGAACTGGTGTCTTTTGGCAGTTTAGCTGGCAATGTAATGCGTGTAAAAGCTTTTCTTCCATTTTTGCAGGGTGTACCAGCCCCTTACACAGAACTACATAGGGCATATCCTGGATGGCTAGTGGGGAAGACCCAGGTGTTTATCTGTCCTTCACATGACCATATGCTATCAAAATGAATTTGAGGACGCTACCAAAACTAGTTGCCTGTAAAACCGTATCTCAACAAGTGTCAAATTGTTGCAAAGTGTTACTTTAAGCCCCACTAAATGCAAACCTTCATCCTGAGGGCCCCAAGAAGACCTGGCCTGGCAGATTCCCCTCCACCTTCCTCCACCTAATCTAACTCCACGACTGCAGCTTCCCAGCGGCTCCTTCACTACATCTCAGTGGAAATCTGTGTGTCACAGGCCTGACATCAGCCTCACGGGCCGTTTACGAGGCGCTTTTTAATTTCAATTAGGCTTACGAGGGCGCAGCGGCGCTGATCCGAGAGCAGTGAAGTGTGTCCGCCCGAGTCCAGCCAACCGGGTCGGCGCGCTGGAGTGGAGTGGGGGGGTCCTGGAGCGAGTTGAGGTGTCTCCACAGCCTGCTGTGATTCACCTGAGGACACCGAAGATTAGCCCAACGCTGGAAGAGGGAACGCGCTTTTCATTCCCGTTTTCACACATGTGTTTTTCCATCACTCTGCACCTTAATTGGATTCTGGGGGTTGATGGCTTTCACAGCTTTGAGATCCCACCGACCCATCCCTCTCTCCCTCTCTCTGTCTCTCTCTCTCACTCACTCTGTCTCTCTCTCCCTCCCCATCCCTCTCTCCCTCTCTCCCTCTCTCTCTCTCTCTCTCTCACTCACTCTTGATAGAATTTAAATGAGCTCGCCAAAGTTGTGATCTGGATTCAGTACAAATGTGTTTTTCCATCCCTCGCACCTTAATTGGATTCTGGGGGTTGATGACTTTCACAGCTTTGAGATCACTCAGACCCATCCCTCCCTTCTCTCTCTCTCTCTCTCTCTCTCTCTCTCTCTCTCTCTCTCTCTCTCTCTCTCTCTCTCTCTCTCTCTCTCTCTCTCTCTCTCTCTCTCTCTCTCTCTCTCTCTCTCTCTCTCTCTCTCTCTCTCTCTCTCTCTCTCTCTCTCTTCATCTGTTTTTTAATCATTTGCGTGTCGTTACTTTTCTTCTCTGGGTCTTTTCTTTCCGGCCTGGATGTTTTTGGGTGTTTGGGAAGGTTTGTTCTCCCCGAGGCGGGATCGTCGGGATCGTCGGGATGGTTGGGATTAGCAGACTGATGGGACGTGTCACCAGGGCCCACGCGCTCCGGATGCTTCCGAGCCGCCGGGTCCCGGGATCGCCTTTCAGGCTCGACGGGATCAGGGATGAAGAGAGGGGTTTGGGGGGGGGGGGGGGGGGGGGGGTGCAGGATCGGACGCGCTGAAGGATGAGGACAAGGAGGAGGAGGAGGAGGAGGAGGACGCTGATGAAGGGGAGAAGAGAAGACGGGAGAAGAAAGGGAGCTCTTAACGAGCTGGCCATCTCCTGTGGGGTTCTCTCTGGGACGCTGAGCTTTAAAAGCCTCTTCTCAGGACCACCAAACCTCCCACGTTTTACGGATCTGCAGCATAAGGCGCGCACACACACACACACACACACACACACACACACACACACACACACACACACACTCACAGACACACACACACACACACACACACACACACACACACACACACACACACACAGACACACTCACAGACACACACACAGACACACCAGCATCCAGCTACACACACACACTCTCACACAGTGACAAACAAGAGTGTGTGTATGTAATGTTATGAATCCTGACCCCGGGTCTGTGGACGTTGTAGCATGACAGACTTATGGCCCGGGTGCATGTGTGTGGTGGTGGGTGGGGGTGGGGGGTGCAGCAGATCACAGTAACAGCCCGGCCGCCCCCAGACCCCCAGACCCCCGGACCCCCAGACCCCCGTTAGAAACCCGATACACATCTGTGCCTCCTTCATCCCTACAACACCACCAGGGACAGGCTTAAATCAGACTTGCAAATGTGAGAATGTACATCTGTGTGTATACGTGTGTGCATGTGTGTGTGTGCATGTGTGTGTGTGTGTGTGTGTGTGTGTGTGTGTGTATAGAGAGAGAGATCTGTGAAGGTCCCTGTAAGACCTGATTGTTCTAGGAGAGATTTATCCTCTCCCCCGCCAGGCTCCCGTTACAGAAGCGACTCAGCCGACCCCAGAGCACAGAAACACGGATGTCCATACAGGGACATGGCCTCAACGCTTAAGAGCTGTGTGTTTGTGTGTGTGTGTGTGTTTGAGTGTGTGTTTGTTTGTGTTAGTGTGTGTGTGTGTGTGTGTTTGTGTGCTTAAGTGTGTGTGCGTGAGTGTGAGTGTAAGTGTGAGTGAGTGAGTGAGTGAGTGAGTAAGTGAGTGAGGAGTGAGTGTGTGTGTGTGTGTGTGTGTGTGTGTGTGTGTGTTTGAGTCTGAGTGCAAGTTACAAGTGCGAGTGTGTGTGTGTGTGTGTGTGTATAGGGCCTTGAGGATGGGCAGTGCTAGAAGAGAGAGAACAGTGAGTGTGTGGTGTGCCAAAGCACTCTGTTTCTAGAGTGGTCAGCCTTGACTGTGCATGGCGGGGTTGTGTGTGTGTGTGTGTGTGTTTGTGTGTGTGTGTGTGTGTGTGTGTGTGTGGCGGGGTTGACCCACAGGCTGGTATTTATAAACTGGGATGAGCGAGCACTGGAGCGTCCGCCAAATCACAACAGTTCAAACTACTCCAGAAACACAGGCCAGCGCAGACTACATATGACCTCAGTACACTGCATAAACACCTACACAGACAGACAGACAGACAGACAGACAGACAGAGAGAGAGAGAGAGAGAGAGAGAGAGAGAGAGAGAGAGAGAGAGAGAGAGAGAGAGAGGGGGGGGGAGAAAGGAGGAGAAAGAGGAGCCTGCCAGACAAAAAGTGCAGTCCGTGTCGTCTGCGGTGCGCTGATGGGGCGCACAACTTATCATTTGTCGGTGGCGCAGCGGCAGTAATAACAGCGTCAGGAGAGTCGCTCTCCCCGCACACAGACTAAACCAGCCGAACCCAGCCCGGCCCGCGGGCACCGCCAGAACCAGCCCCGGGTCTGAGAGGTGACCACATCAACGGTGGCACCGCACCACAACACCAGGACCGGCGGAGCGAAGCCTCGAGACATCCCTGCGTGTGTGTGACTCCAGCTTGTTCCACATTCACAGAGAGCTATTTACAGAGAGCGCCGCCGGTGCCAGCAAAACCAGAAGAAGCCCTGGCCTGGCAAAACCAGAGGAAGTTGGCAAGGTTTATAACACTGGCTACTGTAAACCGTCACTTGCATGTCATCTGAAGACCTCCATGTTCCCTGTGAGAGGGCATGTGTGAGCATGTTTAAGCATATTACACTGGCAGAGTGTATACATGAACATGTGTGTGATCTATACCATTATAAGAGACATGAGTGAGTGGGTGTGTGTGTGTGTGTGTGTGTGTGTGTGTGTGTATTGTGGAAGTCACAAGAGGCAAAAATGTAATGGTAAGACAGGTCAGGCACAGAGTATTTCACACCACAACTAAGTCACATCACAACTAAGGGCTCAATCAGGGAACAGGCATGACCAGACCCACTGACCAATCACAAGTGACTCTGATCAGGAGCAACACAGGGCACTATGGCAACCACAGGACACTATGGCAACCACAGGATGGGCTGGAGAAGCCATGACTGTAGGCCAACAAACAGCACAGTGGGAAGAGAGAGAGGTAGAGAAAGGTAGAGCGAGAGAGAGAGGCAAGGAAAGGTAGAGCGAGAGAGAGAGAGAGAGAGAGAGAGAGAGAGAGAGAGAGAGAGAGAGAGAGAGAGAGAGAGAGACGTAATGGTTGAGAGTGTGGGAGAAAGAGGCAACAAACACCAGGACCAGCACAGGCTATGGAGGACATGAAATAACTCTTTCTTCCTCACACACGAAAAATGCCCGCACACACACACACACAAACAAACACACACACACACACACACACACACACACACACACACAAACAAATAAAGACACACGGAATGTCTATGGGCACAGAGAGCTGGCATACATGGAAGACACTGGGGACGGACTGGAGAGGAGTGAGAGAAAAAGTCTCACCTATGTGTTGTCCACTTAAACTAGAATCAGAGTCGTCTGAAAACATGAGAAAGAGAAAGAGAGAGAGAGAGAGAACAATAGAGGGAGGAAAACAGTGCGAGAGGCCAAAAGAATAACAGAAAAGTGAGCTTGTAAAATTAGACTGAGAAGACGCTGCAATCGTCTAATCTTTCAGGTCACAAGTACAACCAGCCACACCCTCTCTCTCTCTCACACACACACACAAACTCACTCTCACACACACACACACACACACAGACTACACACACACACACACACAGACTTTACTCACACACACACACACACAGACTACATCAACCACATGCGGCCACACAAAGCAATCAATTTGCGATCACATAGAGCACGCTAACACACTAACTACCAAATGATCACAGGTTGTGCGACGTGGGAACACTACAGGCAGTCAGACCACTGTGGGCTCTATAATTTCAGCAGGGTGACCCCTCTGAACACTGTCCGGCTGCCGGTTTCACATGGAGAAGCCTAAAGGGACTCCGTGACGGCAGACTGGACATGACTCGTGGGAATGGGCATGGCTGTTACTCAAACTGTTACGACAGGGCTGGTCTAGTCTGTAATAAAAGCATTACATAAATATGAATTCTGCATATCCTAACCATCATTTTTGTTGCTTTTGGAAAGAATTTCACAAGTCACGAAAAAAAAAAATGTATCTGAAAAGCGTTTGGTCTCTGAGACTGTTTGCCCATTCTCCTGTATTTATGTTTAAACATAGAATATGATAATGCTATGTACAAAGTGCATACAGGCTAAGGGCATTATAGACACAGCATGGAGAGACTCTCTGAGACTCGTGTGCACCAATCAGACCCTCAGTTTAGTGTTTCATGTCTCTCTGAGACTCTTGTGCACCAATGAGAGCTCAGTTTAGTGTTTCATGTCTCTCTGAGACTCGTGTGCACCAATGAGAGCTCAGTTTAGTGTTTCATGTCTCTCTGAGACTCGTGTGCACCAATGAGAGCTCAGTTTAGTGTTTCATGTCTCTCTGAGACTCGTGTGCACCAATGAGAGCTCAGTTTAGTGTTTCATGTCTCTCTGAGACTCGTGTGCACCAATGAGAGCTCAGTTTAGTGTTTCATGTCTCTCTGAGACTCGTGTGCACCAATGAGAGCTCAGTTTAGTGTTTCATGTCTCTCTGAGACTCGTGTGCACCAATGAGAGCTCAGTTTAGTGTTTCATGTCTCTCTGAGACTCGTGTGCACCAATGAGAGCTCAGTTTAGTGTTTCATGTCTCTCTGAGACTCGTGTGCACCAATGAGAGCTCAGTTTAGTGTTTCATGTTTCTTAGGCCTGGTGCAGGTTATCTTAATGAATGGAATTCAAAACTGTAGTCATGTTACTTAATGAGATGGTGTGGTCCACTAATGTGGGGGTTAGAAGTCATGTATGTCTTCGATGTTAGCGTCCGGCTAACACTAGGAAGCCATTAGTACTGGTAGGGAGGGGGGTGCGTGACCCTTCAACCAGTGCAAAACAACATGCTATTTTATGCTATGCTACGGTTTGTTTCACAGTTATGCTCAAATGCACACTAATCATCCATTCCCTCATTGGCCAAGACACACACACACACACACACACACACACACACACACACACACACACACACACACACACACACATACACACACACACTCTAACAAGCAGCCCTCCTCCCCAAAAAACCCAACACATACACGTTTTCTTAAATGGATTCACACATACAAGCACACACACATATCACAAACAGGATTGCATACACATACTTCCTTCCTCTGTATCTCACTCACACACACACACACACACACACACACACACACACACACAGCAACAACCTCCCCAGATGGGCGTGGGGTTAAAATGGGGGTAAGATGAGGGCCAGTACCTTCAGTCTCCTCCGCTGGGAGAGGCAGGGGGAAATAACAGAGTTAGGGATGGAGAGGAGTTATTGAGCGCAAGGGGGTCAAAGGTGAAATTAAACAAAGAGTGATGTCACACTGAGCGACAAAAAAAGACATACATACCACATTCAAGGGCCTCATCGTCTTAGAAAAGCAAAGTAAAATAAATGGGGGGGGGTAAAATACAAATAATTAAATTCACATTTCATACAGGAACAAGAAAATCTGTGTTTCTATAGATGACTTTGTATGATACACAGGGGGGTATGGCACCTTGCTGGTGTACACACAATCGCAGTGCATTATCCATGGTCTACCTGAGGAAGAGCAGTGATACTGAGTGGCCGATGCTGAATTAGGTGAGACAGACAGAGAGGAAGACAGGTATATGAAGTGATGAAAGAGAGAGAGAGCGAGAGAGAGAATGAATATGGAGAAAGGAAGCGTGTATGAGAGAGAGACAGATATAGAGAGAAAGAGAGAGAGAGAGAGAGATGGGGAGGGAGAGGGCAACATTTGGAGTCACTTAAGAGTGCTTCCTCTTCCTCATGTGGTCTTGATTCCTTCTAACAGGGGCTCAATCAAAACACGCGCGAGAGAAACAACAGCATCTCCATGGCAGTACACGCATCTCCTCTTACACAGACACGCACGCACGCACGCACGCACGCACGCACGCACGCACGCACGCACGCACGCACGCACGCACGCACGCACACACACACTCATACACACTCACACACACGCAGACACACACACACACACACACACGCTGACACACGCAGACAGGCACACACACACACACACAAGCAGACACATACACACACACACATGCAGACATGCACACACTCGCACTAACACAGACACACTCGCGCACACAGCAGTCATTTTCCACACATACACACACACAGCAGCCTGGCTACACTCAGGGGCGATGCAGCAGACATAACAGCCGTCGGCCTCGATCACTTGGTTGACGGGTGGAGCTGGCGTTGGGTCTGACTCCTCCACAGGGGCAGTGAGGGCAGAAACCCGAGCGGCTCTGATCCGTTATCTGCCATCTTGTAGCTGGCCTGAGGATGCCTAGCTTACTGCAGTG
>NC_137915.1:7071000-7078500 GCF_963457725.1 Sprattus sprattus | reverse complement strand
CCGTCTGATATCTGCCATGCGTATTTATACCCGTCTGATATCTGCCATGCTTGATAATACCCGTCTGATATCTGCCATGCGTATTTATACCCGTCTGATATCTGCCATGCGTATTTATACCCGTCTGATATCTGCCAGCCTGATAATACCCGTCTGATATCTGCCATGCGTATTTATACCCGTCTGATATCTGCCATGCGTATTTATACCCGTCAAATATTTGTCATGCCCGATAATACCCGTATGATATTTGTCATGCGCGATAATACCCGTCTGATATCTTTCAAGCTTGATAATACT
This sequence comes from Sprattus sprattus, assembly GCF_963457725.1. NCBI lineage: Eukaryota > Metazoa > Chordata > Actinopteri > Clupeiformes > Clupeidae > Sprattus > Sprattus sprattus. The sequence continues at coordinate 7,078,200 of NC_137915.1, read as the reverse complement.
GTTTAATATCTGCCATGCCTGATAATACGCGTCTGATATCTGCCATGCCTGATAATACGCGTCTGATTAAACTGCAGTGTGCTGGACCAGTGAGAGATGTTTAATGTCATTTCAGGCTGCAGTCTATTGGCTATTAGCTGTGCAATGATTCTAAGTGGTTAATGTTTTTCTCTGTCTGCCTTCTGGTTTGTGTCCGTCGTGGGGACAGCGGGCATCCTGGCACAGGTCGAGCGTCTCGTCCCGACCTCTCGCGCCCACGCAGTGCGTCACGCGTCTCTCGGAGTCCTCTGCTTTCTGTCCCGTGTCGCTCGGGGCGACAGGGACAATTACACCGCTGACACCTCGTTGTTTTCCTGAACCGGTCACGGCTAGCGTGGTGCTAACGACGCGCTAACTGTTTTCCCTGTCGCTTCCTCAAGGCCTGAAGCGTGACGGCCCAGGGCCCGCTGCATGGCCTGATGGGAAGAGCAGGTCTACGCTCCGCGGATGACACAAGGCCCTAGGACATGGGTATTTCCTGTTAATCGAATAATTAGGGGCCAATTAGGTAACCTGAGCCAGTCGGTAGGTGAGAGCCGATTGGCCACTTCCCCTCAGGAGGCCACTGGCCTGTCAGAGTTGGGACGAGGGGTCAGACACAGACAACACAATGAGTTAAAACAGCTGGATACAGAGCGAGAGAGAAAAGAGAAAGAAAGAAAGAAAGAGAGAAGCCGGAGAAGGAGAAGGAGAGAGTAAGCGAGAAAGACAGAAGGAGGAAAGAAGGCTGGACACATGCACCCAAAGCACAAAAAAAATATAACAAAAATACATACATAGATAAAACAAACAGACGGCTCCAAATAAACTGCTGTCAAAAGGGTTCTGTAGCTACTCCAGTGAAGGCTTGAGTTGGTGTAGGGGGGAGGAGAGCAGGAGAGAAGTAATGGTGTCAGTAGGAGAGGAGTAATGTGTAGTGGAGAGGAGCAGAGTAGGGTGGGATGGGGTGGAGCAGAGTAGGGTGTGGTGGGGTGGGGTGGGAGCCTGAGTGAGAGGAGAGTAAGGCAGTGCAGGGGGTGAGTGTGTCTGAGATGTGTGGAGTGTGTCTGAGATGTGTGGAGTGTGTGTGTGTGTGGAGAGCAAGGGGGTGTGAGAGTGTATATGAGGTGTGTGCAGTGGTGCAGTAGAGTAGAGGGGTGTGTGTGCTGTTGTGTACAATGTGTGAGTATTGAGAGAGTACAGTAGAGAAGAGTGTTTGAATGTGTATATGGTGCGCGCAGTGGTGCCTGACTGAGTGTGTGTAGAGTGTAGAGTAAAGAATTGTGTGTGTGTGTGTGTGTGTGTTTGTGTGTGTGTGTGTGGTGTGGTGTGTGGTGTGTGTGTGTAGTAGTGCCTGATTGTGTGTGCGTGTGTGTGTGTGTGTGTGTGTGTGTGTGTGTGTGTGTGTGTGTGTGTATAGTGGTGCCTAAGTGAGTGTGTGAGTGAGTGTGTGCATGATGTGTGTGTGTGTGTGTGTGTGTGTGTGTGTGATGTGTGTGTGTAGTGGTGCCTAAGTGTGTGTGTGAGGTGTGAGTGTATGCGTAGTGGTGCGTGTGTGTGAGAGAGGTGTGTATAGTGTTGCCTGAGTGAGTGAGTGAGTGAGTAAGCGTGTGTGTGTGTGTGTGTGTGTGTTTGTGTGTGTGTGTGTGTGTGTAGTGGTGCTTGTATGTGTGAGAGAGAGGTGTGTGTAGTTGTGCCTGAGAGTGTGTGTGTGTGTGTGAAGTGTGTGTAGTGTTGCTTGTGTGTGTGAGATAGAAGTGTGTGTGTGTGTGTGAAGTAGGGGAGCCACTGAGTCACTCTATGATGGATGGGCAACAATCAGCAGCAGCTTAATCAGCCACGCTGGATGACACCACATAAAAGTTTTTACATCTAAACACACGCGAGCACACACACACACACACACACACACACACACACACACACACACACACAATCACCTAATTCAAACACACACAGACATACAAACTCACATGGACACATAAATTAAAAAAACACAAACAAAACACAAACAATCAAAAAAAAACATCCAAGCACACATTCATCCTCACATGAACAAAAACAGACGGACACACACACACACACACACACACACACACACACAGAGTATAGTTTTCTACCACTGAGTCTTCTAATAAAGACCTCTAAAAATAGCCAACACTTAAAAGAGTCCCTGAAGAAATGATATGTTAGAGAAGGAGAGAGAGACAAAGTGTGTGCGTGTGTGTGTGTGTGTGTGTGTGTGTGTGTGTGTGTGTGTGTGCCTGTGTGCGTGTTTGTGTGTGTGCGTGTGTGTGTGTGTGTGTGTGTGTGTGTGTGTGTGTGTGTGTGTGCGTGCGTGTTTGGGGGTGGGTGCTAGTGGTGGAATGGACACAGCCGGCCAATTACTCATCAGTAAGGGGATCCAGGGCGGCGGGTCGCTGTGGTGATGGGATCCATATGTTGAGACTGACTCTCTCTTTCTCTCATACGTACGTACACACACACACACACACACACACACACACACCGACACATAAATGCTTCTGATTGTTATTATAGGCCTGGCCAAGAGACGATAGCTTAATCTGTGCACCGGTGCTTTGAGACCTGGAGCAGCAACCCACTCTATCAGACCATTACTCTGGCCCTACACACACACACACACACACACACACACACACACACACACACACACACACACACACACAGTACGTCCAATTCACACAAGCACACAGCTCTAACTAGGCGATGACAAACGACTCACACTTCACATATTCACTCTCTGTAATGAGGGATGGAGGGTAGATGAGGGAAAATTAATAAAAGGATGGAGAGACTCGGGATGAAGTGTGTGTGTGTGTGTGTGTCTGTGTGTGTGTGTGTGCACTGTTTTTGCACCAGTGTGTTAAGTGTACAGTGTGTAGCTATAGCCAACAACCATAGCGTGTCTGGACCTACCCTCATAGAAGCTATTCTAAAGTCAGACATGTGGGACTGCTGTGAATATCATAGTGAAAGCAGCACAAGCAAAGGCATGTCAACTTAAGGCAACAGCATCGGTGGCGTAGAAATCAAAGGCAAATCCCCCAAATCTTAAAGTTCACCTTCAAAATGACCATTGTTACATATTATCCATAGGAAAAGGACATGGTGAGATAAGAGTGTAGGTGATGAATGCAAAAAAAAAAAAAAAAAACGTCCGTCAGTGCTTATTCGAGTTCTTAAGGGTTTTTTAGTTAACTGTCTAAGGTCTATATCCCTCGTCCGGGATATTTTTATTTTTTTGTCGAAAACTGTTTTAAGCTCCGCGAGTTTTCGTCTTAGAGACATAAAAAGAACAACCACAGAAACATTGAACCCTTTTCTTTTATAATATATACAGTTCAAAATTTTAAAATAAATAAGCACTTTGTCAGGGGAATAGAACTGATGTGTTGCACTTTCTAGTATCTGAGTGGGGTTTCTGCTGCTAAGGACCCACCCATTAGCAAATGACAGCTATTCATATGATAAGGGGATGGTGATTCAGTGATCTCCATTGGTTCATGGTGTGGCAAGATTCACTCCGGGGGTTTTGGGTCACAAAGACATTCTAGGGCCATTAGGATATTGCCTTTGTCTTTGCGAGAGGTGTCACAGGTTTGTTCACACCAACTCATCAATATGCATTTGTAGGGGCACAGATTTAGGAATGGCACAGGACACTCTGAAATTATAAATATGTGGGAGTGAAACAAGACATCCTTTCTGAATGCTAAACTAACATGTGTTTAGCCAACACCTATGTTTACAAGGCTCAGAAATAAAAAGTCTTGTGAATAAATCTTTACAATGTGTTTTTGTACAAAGTCTGAGCACCTCTGAAACAAGGTTTTTCTAAGGGTATGTTTACATTTGATTTAAATTAAACTTTTTTTTACTACATTCCTTTTACTTACATGATATTATTGCTGAGGTCTTCTAGAATAGAATCATATATTCCATTTGTGCATCAATGTTTTGAGTTAAGCAAAATGTACAAAAACATCAAGGCATGTCAGACAACTTAGAAAAGTCTAAAAGGCCTTGGACCTTAGAGTGTTAACTATACTGGTAGGGTTGACCGTGAAAACCCTATTGTTGAAAAACATATTGTTTGCCTGATGTGATTGGTTGAAATGTTTATTTGTGTCCTTTCCTTTTATATGTATTAAAGGTGTAGTTTGTGATTCTAATCCCATACACTTTGTGGCAAATTCACTGAATTGCTCCTCACGGTCATCAGTTAATTGTTTGCAGTCCTGGCTCTGTAAATTGAGCTATAAACAATCCCAGCCAATCAACACAGTGCTTCAGGAGCACGGGAGGGAGGGGTGCAATTTGATTGGCTGTTGAGCACAAATCCGAAAAACCTTTCGCAAAATCGAAAGAAGGACCAAATCATTAACAGCCTTTCGGTCTGAAACAAGTGTAGCCTGTTGCATGTTAACTAAGTTAAGTCATGATATGTCAATATCTTCAATGATTAAAACTGATTCTGATGAAACTGACTATAATAAACTAAAAGAAAAAAAGAAAAGAGGTCGTTAAATAAAACCTCAAGTGAAACTAAATACAAAATAAAAATAAAATGAAAAACAGTCATAACCTCGCACACAACCACAGACCCAAGCCCAACAATGCTGTTACCACATGCCAACAGAGACGCGTAAACACACAGTCTTTCAGGGCTTTTGGCCTGACGAGAAACCCTTTAAAAAATGCAGGGCGACAACGAACAAACTACAGAAGAGGGCCTAGACGTTTAAGCAAACACACAAAAATACAACAACAAACATATTGAACATACATATGTAAAAACGATGCAGGGCACACACGTTCGTACACCCAGACGGCGTCGTGCCCAAACATAGTCTGGCAGAACCCGGGGACTGAGGCAGGGTGTGTGGGCTGGCATGTTTGAGGTGTGTGTGTGTGTATGTGTGTGTGTGTGTGTGTGTGTGTGTGTGTGTGTGTGTGTGTGTGTGTATGTGTGTTTGTGTGTCTCAGCCAGTGAAAACAAGCAGACGTCTCCATTTCACACACCCGGCGCTCGTTCTGAAACAACCGCTCATAACATCGTCACGGTTGCGCGCCGGGAGACGCTGTCATTTCTAACAAACATTAGCTTAGCGCTGGCGATGGAGGGAGGCAGAGGAAAACAAACAGCTGAGGCCGGTCGCCCAGCGAACGAGTGTTTGACACTCCAGTCACTTAAACAGTGCGAGAGCGTGAACGACGACAGCACACACACACACACACACACAAACACACACACACACACAAACACACACACACTCTTTGCTGGAGAGCAGGGGAAATGAACACAGATTTAGTGGGAACCACATTCCTGTTCCCTCTCAGCTAAGCAGATGTTGTCCATGGAAAAATGTGGGAAAGAGAAGAGAAGAGAAGAGAAGAGAAGAGAAGAGGAGAGGAGAGGAGAGGAGAGGAGAGGAGAGGAGAGGAGAGGAAACTTGCATACAAACACAGCGATCAGATCTGCCATAGTGTCACTGGTAATTTGTAGTAAGGCCAGAAATGTCACGGGGACAAAGCCTCAACAGACAAATGTACACACTTTCGGACTTACACACACGCTGTTTTAACAACTCTCTAAGAATTGTGAAACGTTATTTAAGAGATCAAAGAGGGCTTCACAGAGTGTTAGGGAACACTGGAGAATACGGTGGTAAAAGTGTGTTGGCGTCGGCTTTGCGGAATCGAGGATCCATGTAGTGAGACATGTCAAAAAGATGAAAAATGAGTTAATGGACAGATCGAGAGAGGAAGAGAAGTGACAGAATATCACAGTGTGGGAAGGAGAAAAGAGGAGACTGGGGAGTGATGTGCCAGTGAGTGAGTGAGTGAGTGAGTGAGTGAGTGGGTGAGTGAGTGAGTGAGTGAGTGAGTGAGTGAGTGAGTGAGTGAGTGGGTGAGTGAGTGAGTGAGTGAGTGAGTGGGTGAGTGGGTGAGTGGGTGAGTGAGTGAGTGAGTGAGTGGGTGAGTGAGTGAGTGAGTGGGTGGGTGGGTGAGTGAGTGAGTGAGTGAGTGGGTGAGTGGGTGAGTGAGTGAGTGAGTGAGTGGGTGAGTGAGTGAGTGAGTGAGTGAGTGAGTGGGTGAGTGAGTGAGTGAGTGAGTGAGTGAGTGAGTGAGTGAGTGAGTGGGTGAGTGGGTGAGTGAGTGGGTGAGTGAGTGAGTGAGTGAGTGAGTGGGTGAGTGAGTGAGTGAGTGAGTGGGTGAGTGAGTGAGTGGGTGAGTGAGTGAGTGGGTGAGTGAGTGAGTGAGTGAGTGAGTGAGTGAGTGAGTGGGTGAGTGAGTGGGTGAGTGAGTGAGTGTGTGAGTGAGTGAGTGGGTGAGTGAGTGGGTGAGTGAGTGTGTGAGTGAGTGAGTGGGTGAGTGAGTGAGTGAGTGAGTGTGTGAGTGGGTGAGTGAGTGAGTGAGTGAGTGAGTGAGTGAGTGAGTGGGTGATTGAGTGAGTGAGTGGGTGAGTGGGTGAGTGAGTGAGGGGGTGAGTGAGTGAGGGGGAGCACCAAGAAGACAAACAGACACTGATGTGCTGACTGCAGAAAAGAAGGGAAAAGAAGAAGAAAGTCAGACAAGAAATGGAGACAGGCCATAATGAGAGAACAGAGAGAGCGCGGGATGCTAAATGACCATGCCCTCAGTCTAACCTGCTGCCTGCATAAGTAGATTACTGCTGATCATCACAAATGCTACAAGCACACACACACACACACACACACACACACACACACACAAAAGGCATGTGCTTATGTAACCCTGCGTCTGAACTCAGTGCTCATTAACAGGTATTACAGGAGAGAAGAAAATTGGCGCTCATTACTGATAATGGGAGAATTCCTGGGAGGGGCTGCTGGGGACTGGGAATGGCTCGGCATGACAGGGAATACGGTTAGCAATGACTAAGAATGGGGAGGAATGTCTGGGACTAAATAGGAATGAAAGAAAAAAAATAACTCTGGAAGATGAAACTCTATTTTCACCGATGCCAGACATTAAAATCCTTATTATGCCAACCAATTCTGCAGACAGTGGAGGGTGTGTGTGTGTGTGTGTGTGTGTGTGAGAGAGAGAGCCCTTATAGGTATAAAGAGTTAAATTAGTATTACGTTCTCATGTGCATGATATTATTCCTAAATGCCCTAAAGTGACAGAGGA
>NC_137915.1:7054156-7064156 GCF_963457725.1 Sprattus sprattus | reverse complement strand
ACACACACACACACACACACACACACACACACAGGGAAACACCATGATGTCACTGCACCCTCTGAAAGACAGATGAGCAAGTGTACAGACTGTGTCGGTATGTGTGTGTGTTCACTAATTTGTGTGTGTGTGTATGTGTGTAAGTGTGTGTGGGTCACAGTCCATCAGAAGTCCTTCACTGACCCTCTGAAGGCGCACATTAACTGTTAACAGATAGACATCACCACACATCTTTATATCTCTCTGCCTCTCTGTGTGTGTGTGTGTGTGTGTGTGTGTGTGTGTGAGTGTCTGTGTGTGTGTGTGTGTGTGTGTGTGTCTGCACGCACACGCTCAGCAACATGACACAATGGAGATATCCCTTAAAGCTTCAGACCGTTCATAGAAAGAGCTGTTACACTAGATTTTCCATCCTGATCTCTCACCCTTGCTGTACTCCCCTTTAAGTTATGAGGTTGTTATGTATGACAACACACACACACACACACACGCACACGCGCACAGATGTGAACTTCCACAACCACCTCAGTCTTTCCACGTTTCAGTCACGTTAACTAGTCTTGATCAAACACACAAACATACACACATTTGCAAAACACACACATGCTGTATGCATTTGCTCAGCTAATCCCCTTTCTCTGCTTGTGTATTTAGACAGGCTTAATCTGTACTTGTGTGAATGTGTGTGTGTGTGTGTGTGTGTGTGTGTGTGTGTGTGTGTGTGTGTGTGTGTGTGTGTGTGTGTGTGTGTGTGTTTCTGTGTGCGTGTGTGTGAGTGTGTGTATGTGTCTCTGTGTGTGTGTGTGTGTGTGGGTGTGTGTGTGTGTGTGTGTGTGTGTGTTTGGACAGGTTTAATCTGCACTAGGCAGTTTACATTTCTGAACGCCCGCGAAGCCTCTTACGTTATTTCAAACACAAACCAAAACTTGTGACTACAAAACACACATCACTTCCACTTAAAGCTGACCTGCTTACTTCCATAAAGAGAGAGAGAGAGAGAGAGAGAGAGAGAGAGAGAGAGAGAGAAAGAGAGAGAAGAGAGAAAAAGAGGGAGAGAGAGGTGGGGAGAGAGAGAGAGAGAGGGGGGAGGTACATATATAAAGAGAGATAGAGTGATAGAGAGAAAGAGAGTGAGAGAGATGAAGAGAAAGAGAGAGAGAGAGAGGGGGTGAGAGAGGGGGAGAGAGAGAGGGGGGAGGTATATATAAAGAGAGATAGAGTGATAGAGAGAAAGAGAGTGAGAGAGAGATGAAAGTGAAACAGAATGAAAAGAAAGCAAATGTGTGTGGCTTGAGTTTATGGCTGTGAGGAGGAACAGGGAGAGAGCAAGAGTGAGGGATTGGTGGCAGAGAGAAAGAGAGAGAGAGATAGAGGGGAAGAGAGAAAGAGAGAAAGAGAGGGAGAGAGAGAGAGAGGTAGAGGTAGAGAGAGAGAGATAGAGAGAGAGAGAGAGAGAGATGGAGACAGAAAGAAAACGAAAGAGACCACAGGACCACTCCATATTCAAACTGAAACAGATCTCTATTCATCTCTTTTCTCCTCAGTTTAAAACATCAAGACCACCGCCACAGTTTCCTGGACCACGATTGGCCTACTAATGTCTGGACTGAGCCAGTGCACCAATCAGCAGACACCTGGCTGACGCCTGTACTTTGCCTTTTAAATTTTGCATGCCCTGACTGCCCGTCGGTTACTTCAGTGATGCGAATCTGAAGTCAGTTCTCCGTGTTTACGCACTGTTGATGGTGAATATGATGATTCGGAAAGGCTGTTCCTGGACCAGTGATTAAGCCCCAGTTTGATAGAAAAATCACATGCCGTATTTTCGGATGAGACACTCCTACTGCTCTCCTTACTTATCCTCAGCAGTCATACAAATCTCTCCTCCACCAATGAGTCACCTTCTCTCCCTCTCTCTCTCTCTCTTGCTCTACCCATTTCTCTGTCGGTCCCCATCTCTTTCTCTCTCTCTCCATCTCTCCATCTCTCTCTCTCTCACCCACCTACTGCCTATCCTCTCCTCCACCATTGTGTCACCTTCTTTCCCTCATTCACCCACCTACGGCTTCTCCTCTCCTCCTCTCCTCTCCATCCATCACAACAACCCACATCCCATTCCCTCCACCTCTCCAAGCTCAGCTCCTCTTTTCTCCTGACCGGTCCTCAGTACTGTTTCACATCACCCGTTTCTTCACCAATATAATTTCCTCTTCTCACCATATCCTTCTAATTTCACAAATCGAATCATATTGCCATGGTGCATGTTGCATTATGCGATAGAGAGATACAATGGGTGCAATGACTGTAAAAACAATGGACAGCCAGCATAAGCTCAGGCAAAAGAGAAGCCATCGGAGGAAATTTAATAAAACAAAAATTTAATTCTGGGCAGACTTTCCGATTTTCTGTTTTACTGCGCATGCTCTGGCTTCAAAAGCACTCACTGCGCAGCAGTTGCTAATATGGCCGACCAACTTTGGCTTAATTTGTTCAGATCATACGTGCATGACTCCATGGTGTCCATCTTTTAGTATTTACAGTCATTGGTTGGGTGTAATATACCAAATAATGTAACGTGGTTGTTCTTTCTGGATCCACTGCAAACCCTGACCTCTGTGCGATTGGATGCAGACCAGGGCCTACACAGATCCTCTATATAAAGAGATCAGCCATAGATCTGCTATCTGGGAGCTAAGTCATGGAACTGGCCAGCTGTAAGAGAATGCTGGAGTTATATGTGAGTGGCAGGCAGCTCAAAGGCCAAGGCTGAAGTCTCCTCTCCCAATGCGGCACAAAGCAACCAGGCAGCCAGCAAGGCTCCCCTCCCTACTGCCACCTGGTGGACAAAAAGGGAATGGATGGCTTCATGCCATGGACATGTCGCCTCTACCCCTTCAAGTGTGGGTGGGTGGGTGTGAGGTTTGTCTCCATGTCCAGCGATGACATCTCATATCGTTACCTTATGAACATGAGTCACAACCACACTATTATGGGTGACTAGTGAAAGGTAAAAAACCATTAAAACAACATGCAGACACACACACACACACACACGCAGACACACACACACACACACGCAGACACACACACACACACACACACACACACACACACACACACACACACACACACACAGACAGACACACACACACACACACACACACACACACACAGACAGACACACACACACACTTACACCTGCTGTGAGGCAGGTTAAGTCCAGACTGTGCATAGGGGGGTTATGTGCAGGCAGGTTACGATGTCATTTAATGTTGCTCTATAATTTAAAGCTCCATTACAGAAAGTCTACACCGGTGGCTGCCCCGGCATAGAGCCTGTCCCCCCAGAGAGACAGACACACAGACACACACACACACACACACACCCACACAGCCCCAGCATAGAGCCTGTCCCCCCAGAGAGACAGACACACAGACACACACACACACACACACACACACACACACACACACACACACACACACTGCCCCGGCATAGAGCCTGTCCCCCCAGAGAGACAGACACACAGACACAGACACACACACACACACAAACACACACACACACACACACACACACACACACACACACTGCCCCGGCATAGAGCCTGTCCCCCCAGAGAGACAGACACACAGACACAGACACACACACACACACACACACACAAACACACACACACACACACACACACACACTGCCCCAGCATAGAGCCTGTCCCCCCAGAGAGACAGACACACAGACACACACACACACACACACACACACACACACACACACACACACACTGCCCCAGCATAGAGCCTGTCCCCCCAGAGAGACAGACACACAGACACACACACTAACACACACACACACACACACACACACACACACACACACACTGCCCCAGCATAGAGCCTGTCCCCCCAGAGAGACAGACACACAGACACACACACACACACACACTTCCCTAGCATAGAGCCTGTCCCCCCCTCACCCTTCTGCATCACCCCTCAGACAGCCACCCTCTCGCCCTGTCTTCCTGTCTCTCTCTCTAGGAAAGCGATCCTCCACAAACACTCGGACCGGCTGCGGGCCCAGTGTTTGGGAAGCGCACGGAACTTCTCTGGGCAGGGCTCGGAATCTGGCGCTGCCTGGCTGGCTGGCTGGCTGGCTGGCTGGGCACTCCGATACGGGATAATCCCAGAGAGGGCTCCTAGGGAGCGCGACATAAATCAGGGGGGTGGGGGGGTGGAAGGGGGCATGGTGGGGGCCTGGCGTGCGGTGGTGCAGACACAGAATCAGACGGAGCCTTCACAGACGCACAGACAAGATGGCTGCCCTGACACGGGGGCCCCGTGGGGAGGATCCAGTTTTGCCCCCTCCTGACTCTCCTGATCTGGGAGCAGATTTTAGGAGGCTTGCTCCTCTTGCCAAGCTCCCTGTGAAAACACACACTCAAACATACACACACACACACACACACACACACACACACACACACACACACACACACACACACACACACACACACACACACACACACACACACACACACACACACACACACACACACACACACACACACACACACACACACACACACACACACACACACACACACACACTCACACACACACACACACACTGACCTCGGGACCCACAGAGGACAGATTGTGTCAGCGGCCACCCAGAGAACAAAGGCACATGCTGATCAAAAGAATTCACTAAGAGGGTTGCTGAAGGCCAAAGTGTGTGGGTGCAGTAGTATGGGGAGAGGGGAGAGGAGAGGAGAGGAGAGGAGAGGAGTAGAGAGGAAAGGAGAGGAGAGGAGAGGAGAGGAGAGACAAGAGAGAAGAGGAGAGGAGAGGAGTAGAGAGGAAAGGAGAGACAGGAAAGAAGAGGAGAGGAGAGGAGTAGAGAGGAAAGGAGAGACAAGACAGAAGAGGAGAGGAGAGGAGAGGAGAGGAGTAGAGAGGAAAGGAGAGGAGAGACAAGAGAGAAGAGGAGAGGAGAGGAAAGGAGAGACAAGAGAGAAGAGGAGAGGGGAGGAGTAGAGAGGAAAGAGAAAAGAGGAGAGTGGAGAGGAGAGGAGTAGAGAGGAAAGGAGAGACAAGAGAGAAGAGGAGAGGAGAGGAGTAGAGAGGAAAGGAGAGACAAGAGAGAAGCGGAGAGAAGAGGAGAGGAGAGAGGAGAGCAGTAGACTGGAGAGAAAGGTATGGGAATAGAGGATATAGGGAAAGAAGAGAAGGACAAGTAGAAAGATTCAGAGCACATTAATGAACTGTTTAAGGTTACGTAACCACGGTAAATATCTCTCTCTCGCTCTCTGTCTGTCTCTCAATCTATCTTCCACACACACACACACACACACACACACACACACACACACACACACACACACACACACACACACACACACACACACACACACACACACACACACACACACACACACACACACACACACACACACACACACACCAGCCTTACGCTGAGGTGCTCTGATTATCATAAACAGACCTCAGGATTTTAAAACAAAACCACACACTATTAACCAGGCTTTCACTGGCTCTTCTCCATTCTCCACTAACCTGTGTGTGCGTGCGTGTGTGTGTGTGTGTGTATGTGTGTGTGTGTGTGTGTGTGTGTGTGTGTGTGTGTGTGTGTGTGTGTGTGTGTGTGTGTGTGTGTGTGTGTGTGTGTGTGTGTGTGTGTGTGTGTGTGTGTGTGTGTGTGTGTGTGTGTGTGTGTGTGTGTAGTACTCATGTGTATGTGGTAAATCTAAGCAGCGTTGGTGTTGCGGCTTTATGCAAGAGAAAGGCAGTTTTGGTACATTTGTGTGTGTGTGTGTAGGAGTGTACTCTTAGTCTGAGGTGAGAGATGATATAGAGTGAAAATGTCTAGGTATGTTAATATTATATCATATGCCTCTGAGACTTAATCTGAGAATTAGGGTGTCTATGGAGACCTGGAGTGTGTGTGTGTGTGTGTGTGTGTGTGTGTGTGTGTGTGTGTGTGTGTGTGTGTGTGTGTGTGTGTGTGTGTGTGTGTGTGTGTGTGTGTGTGTGTGTGTGTGTGTGTGTGTGTTTGTGTGCGTGTGTGTGTGCGCGTGCGCGTGCGCGTGTGTGTGTGTGTGTGTGTGTGTGTGTGTTTGTGTGTGTGTGTGTGTACACTCACATCCACGGCGAGTGTTTCTGCTGTCTGTAAGACCGGCGAAGGACTGCTGTCCTCATAGCACTGCAGCTTCTCATGGATCTGAAAGAGACAGGGCAAAGGTCAGGGTTCAGAGGTGCACACACACACAGACACACACACACACACACACACACACACACACACACACACACGCACACACGCACACACACACACACACACACACACTCAATCACCACAGGTGCTTAAATCCCCATCTTTCTACTATAAGCCTAATACGTAATGCAAAACGTCAGAGTGATGAAGAGGTTGGACATGGTGGGTTAGCTTCACTCGTTCACCACAGCGCAGAGGAACAGACACTGCAGTGCAGAGGAACAGACAAACAGCGGAGGAAGCGCAACCGCTGGAAAATGAGTTTGTTTGCCGGCACGTTGTTAACGACGACAGTTGCCGTGCAATTAAACCATCTGGTTGTCCCGGCTGTCTGTGTTCCTTGAAGTGTGCAACCAAGCAACCTCTAGGTCTTCAGATGCTCACACACACACACACACACACACAGACACACACACACACACACACACACACACACACACACACACACACACACACACACACACACACACACCAACTGGAGCCCAGTTTCTTTCCTGATTCATCAGCATTGAGAGAAATGAAGAACGTTTGGCTTGGGAATGCACAGATGCACCAGAGACAGACACACACAAAGACAGACAGACACACACACACACAGACACACAGAAAGACAGAAAGACAGACAGACACACACACACACACACACACACAAATCACTGAAAAACAACAGCATTACAATTTCAAATGGTCAGATCGCAATTGCCACCGTCATACACATTCCTAACTTAATGCTAGAGCTTGAGTTGCATGGGGTAACTCTTCTTTTGGTTGTAATCCTCAGACTCAGACTCAGACATAATTCCTCTGCTTGGCTGGCAAAAATGAAATGTCTTCTACAAGTGAACTGCCAGCTTACAAGACATATGGCAGGATGGTGTGTTTGGCCTTGACACCACTACACACACCTCTCACACAGACACAAACACACCTCACACACTCCTCACACACACACACACACACACACACACACAGACACACACAGACACACACACACAAACACACACACACACACACACACACACACACACACACACACACACACCTCAGGATGGTGTCTTTGGCCTCGTTCTCTGCCATGAGCAAGCTTAAGCAGCAATGCATCAGTGGAACACGGCAGGGTTGAGGGAGTGTTTGCAATTCAGTAGGAATTTATTACACTCATCTAAAGTTAACTACAGCCAAACACACACACAAACACACACACACTCACACTCACATTTACAGATGCATCATAATCTGGAAGATGTTTATCGCTCAGATTTTCATAAATCAGTTGTAAACCCATGTAATGTATTAGTCACGATTGTGTCTTACTTGCATGTACACACACACACACACACACACACACACACACACACACACACACGCTTCTTACTTGCCAGGAACCGGCTTGTTTTACAGGTCTATGTGTTGTAACGGAGGCTTTTGAGATTTAGGTCCTGCTGCAGAGTCGACCCTTGTGTAGCCATAAAACACTGTGCATTACAGCCATCAGCACCCACATCCAGGAGGATGGGGGAGGGGGGACGGGGGAGAGGGGAGAGGGGGTGGGGGTGGGAGCAGACAGCTCAGCCCCACAGCGAGAGCGAGGAGACGTCTCCCCCGCATGATACTGCAGCACTGCTCAGTAGTACAGCTTTTAGATATGACTGTCTCCTGTTGGCAGCTCATTACTTTTAAACTGCCCTAAACACAGATGAAAAACATAAACACAATGGTTTATGTCTGTACACACACACACACACACACACACACACACACACACACACACACACACACACACACACACACACACACACACACACACACACACACACTGAGGTATGAATATTTACACAGGTATGTATATGTATGTGTGTGTGTGTGTGTGTGTGTGTGTGTGTGTGTGTCAGACTACGTCTACGTGTGTGCATGTGTTTGATTGCTTTCTTGAGAGGTTTATTTTGCAGCTGTGTGTAGCTTCAGCAGATGGCTATTGCATTAGGTTCAGGGACTCATGTCAGACGCACCCTGCTAAACCTCCCCCCTCTGGTCCCCGCTGAGGCCCAGCCCCACTGCCCCGACCAATATCACAGCATCAGCTCAGGACATCAGCCAGACATACCAGCCAGTCTGCTCTCACACACACACACACACAGACACACACACACACACACACACACACACACACACACACACACACACACACACACACACACACACACACACACACACACACACACACACACACACACACGTCTAACAAGAGACATACACTATCTCAAACGTCCAGCCCAATATGCAATACGGCTTGTTTCTACCTCACCAACACACACACAGACACACACACACAGACACACACACAGACAAACACACACAGACACATAGACACAGACACAGACACAGACACAGACACAGACACAGACACAGACACAGACACAGACAGAGACACATCTCCATTATCTGAGACAACAAGCCAGAGATAGAAGTGTTTCTTCACAACACAAATGTGTCCACATCCATCACAAATACACACACACACACACACACACACACACACACGCACACACAAATAACATATTAGCCTTTGGAATGGTACTGTTCTCTGCAGACACACACACACACGCCTGAGGAATGTTCCTATCCCCTCTGTAGGCATGCAAGCCAGTGACATCTGTAGAGATAGTTGCAGTGTCTCTCTCTCTCTCTCTCTCTGTGATGTTACCACTGATGACAAACACACACACACACACACACACACACACACACACACACACACACACACACACACACACACAGTTCTTATGCCAGAGAATGCAGGCATCCAGGCAACCTAAATTACAACCCAGGCAGTCTTGCGCACAGACACATAAACACACACACACACATAAACACACACACACACACACACACACACACACACACACACACACACACACACACACATCATAGCACACATTCCAGTGTGGAGAGAATGTCATGGACAGAAAGAAGGAGGGAAGAGAGACCCTGAGGAGAGAAGAAAAGGTGTTCTGGCTGCCTCTGTGTGCGCAATGTGGAAAAAGTCCGTTTGTCAGAGGAGTGAGTGTCAGGAGAGAGTCTGTGTGTCCAAGCCTCTGGAGGAGGTAGGGGGGGGGGAGCAAAGATAGAGAGAAAAAGTGAAAGAAAGAAGAAGAGGGAGCGATGATGGCTTTGGCAACACCGTATGTACCCAGCCATGCTAATGATATAACCTACAATGTAATGGAAAAGAGGCAGAGCGAAAGAAATGAAGGGGGGGGGGGGGGGGGGGGTTAGCCAGTGACACTGAAAGGTGCTCCGATAAGAACCTTATCAAGACTCAGGAGAAAGAGTACCTCCAGCCAAGCCATGGGCACAGAGCCTTAGTGGGCTGACAGAGAATGAACAAAGGGCTTCCTCCTCTAGCCTCTGCCCAGCGCAGCCCAGCCCAGCACAGCCCAAGCGCAGCCCAGCCCAGCCCAGCGCAGCGCAGCGCTTCCCGGGGCTGTCCAGCTCTGTGAGGGGCTCCTGGCTACCTAGCAGACCATGCTGGCTGGAACAGGCTCACTCAAGGAGAGGCAAGATCATTACTGAGGGATCCTGTCACTGGAAAAGGAG
Organism: Sprattus sprattus; assembly: GCF_963457725.1. Classification (NCBI taxonomy): domain Eukaryota; kingdom Metazoa; phylum Chordata; class Actinopteri; order Clupeiformes; family Clupeidae; genus Sprattus; species Sprattus sprattus. The sequence goes on along the minus strand of NC_137915.1, from coordinate 7,054,268 downwards.
AATGAGCGATGTGTCTGAGCACAGAGCTGGTTGCAAAACTATGGTACAATGAACCCCTTTGTTTTGGTGTGTGTGTGTGTGTGTGTGTGTGTGTGTGAGAGATATTTGTGTC
>NC_137915.1:7046656-7051656 GCF_963457725.1 Sprattus sprattus | reverse complement strand
CAGCTCCACAGGAGGTTACAGTGATGCACTGAAATCTGCTAGTAAAGGACTGACTGTCCTATTCCGTCATATACCTCATTCATACACACCCACGCACTCAAACATCCGATGTATTACCAGAACGGAAATTAATTCCCTGTTCACTTTAGGTAATGCATATCCAATGGAGAGTTTTAAAATACAGACTTGCATGTGTAATAATGCATTAATAACTGTAATGTGCTGTTATAACGCGTTCCTTACAGCAGTACTTCATCACGCGTTATGGCTACAGAGAGGAAAGAGAGTAGTGGCAACTGTCCAAAGAAGGATGGGTGGGGGGGTGGGGGTGGGGGGGGGGTCATTTATAGTTTGCAGGTGTACAACCCCGTCCACCTCCCTGAGGGGGGGTCTGGTTCGCTGTGGAATAATAAACACAGCACTCTGAAGGGCTGAGGCCGCTAGTGCGCTAACCGCAGGCAGCACAAGCCGAGCCCAGGGTAGGTCCAGGCTTACGAGTCTATCCCCGCATCAGATGCCAGCATCACAGCAGATCAGACTTTTATTGCACAGGGCCAGGGGCAGGGCTCAGAGAGATCATGGAGCGTGCTGGTGTGTGTGTGTGTGTGTGTCTGTGTATGTGTGTGTGGGTGTGTGAGAGTGTGCATGTGTCTGTGTGTCTGTGTGTGTGTGTGGGTGTGTGGGTGTGTGAAAGTGTGCATGTGTCTGTGTGTCTGTGTGTCTATGTGTGCGTGTGTGAATGCGTGTGCGTGTGCGTGTGCGTGTGCGTGTGCGTGTGCGTGTGCGTGTGCGTGTGCGTGTGCGTGTGCCCGTGCGTGCGTGTGTGCAGTGGTATATATACGTCCATCTAATGTGGACATTAGAAATGAACATTGAGATAAGCCACAAAGGCAAAGATGGACACTAAGAAAAGCATCAAAGGAGAGCAGAGCAAAAGGTAGCTATGATATGAAAAACTTATTTCCCGGTGACCCCAAAATGTGTGTTTTTCTTGGTGTTAAATGCACTTCCTGTAATACTACAGACAGTGTGTGCTCATAGTCTGCTCTTTATGCACAGTGATCCCACAGTGTCCACAGGATACGACAGAATACCAATTTAGTTCCAACAGGTAACCAAATAGCACACTTTTATACATCTTTATTAACTTAAAGTTTACTTTAGAAAGCTAGACTCAAATATATTACTTCTTCGCAAGGTCATAAAACTAGCTGTTGTGCGAATCAGACAACACTCACTATAGGTTACAGTTTACACTCCCAGTAACCCCTGGTAGTAGGTCTGTGTATGTGTGTGTGTGTGTGTGTGTGTGTGTGTGTGTGTGTGTGTAAAACCGGCATACACCTGGTGCAGGTGGGAATTGGAACTTGTATTATATTTCCTGTAGTTGCCTCAGGAGTGAAGTCTTGGCAGAGGAACAGTGCGCTGCAAGACTTTAGGCTAACTCCACTTTAATTGACGGGAGAGGCGTTTTAAAGTGGCCCAAATGCTGATACATCCCCTATCCTGTGTGTGTGTGTCTGTGTGTGTGTGTGTGCCTGTAAGTGTGTGTGTGTGCGTGCGTGCGTGCGTGTGTGCGTGTGTGTGCGTGCGTGTGTGTGTGTGTGTGTGTCCATCTCAAAAGGTGAAGCTATAAAGTGGAGGTCTCATTTGGCCAAGCTCAGAAAGTAGATATTTCCCTCCACATCGACTGACTGAGACAAATGATTGTATGCAGTGTATGTCTGTATGGCCTCTGTGTGTGTGTGCATGAGTGTCTGTGTGTGTGTGTGTGTGTGTGTGTGTGTGTGTGTGTGTGTGTGTGTGTGAGAGGAGTCACAGATGAAACGGATGAAAGGCCTCTGTTTTAAGTCCATGTCGTCTCCATCCCCCTCTCTTCTCTCTCCTCTCTCCTCTCTTCCTACATGTCTCTGTCTCTCCTCTCTTCTCTCTTCCTACATGTCTCTGTCTCTTCTCTCTTCCTATATGTCTCTGTCTCTCCTCTCTTCTCTCTTCTCTCTTCCTATATGTCTCTGTCTCTCCTCATTCTCTCACGTCCTCCCACTGTCCACTGTATAGCCACTGTTCCTTCTCTCTGAATGCTCTCGCTGTCCTGTCTTCAGTGTGTGTGTGTGTGTGTGTGTGTGTGTGTGTGGCAGTGCCAGGAGTGTGTTGATGTGTTCCATGTGTTCAGACGGACTGTTTCACCTGTCAGATTAAGATGCTCTTCTCTCCGCCACACGCTCCTTCTGTTTCACAACCTACTCCAGTGACGGCAGGAATCTTATTAAGACATCTGTGTGTGTGTGTGTGTGTGTGTGTGTGTGTGTGTGTGTGTGTGTGTGTGTGTGTGTGTGTGTGTGTGTGTGAGAAAGAGAAAGAGAGATTTAGGAAAGGGTCATTACCGGGGACGTGTCACTGATGTTAGCCATATTCTTTTTAGCATTGCGTGCGTGTGTGTGTGTTTTCTAATGTAAGGCGAGACCGCCTCTTATTTCCTCTTGTCTGTCTGTCTCTCTCTTTCTGTGTGTGTGTGTGTGTGTGTGTGTGTGTGTGTGTGTGTGTGTGTGAGTGAGAGAGAGAGAGGGGGGTGGGGGGGGGGGTCGGGGGCAGAACCTGTACTACAACATTACACTTTTTCCAGTGTTTTCTTAGCTTTTAAAAGTCACAGTTCTACTCTAAAGAAACCAAAATTTCAATTCAAGACCAGAAGTTAGCTGTAATTGTCAGAAAAACAGAGTAAAAGTGTTAACTACACTTAACTACTGATGTCCCTTTGGTGGTGGCATATGAACAACAACTAAAAGACCTGGGCAACGTGTGTGTGTGTGTGTGTGTGTGTGTGTGTGTGTGCCACACAGCACTCATGAATTTCCAATGATATAACTACATGGCCATGTAGGTCCGCTATAGAAGAGCATCTATTGAAGTTAGAAAAAATAAAATCTCTCTCTCTCTCTCTCTCTCTCACTCACTCACTCACACACACACACACACACACACACACACACACACACACACACACACACACACACACACACACACACACACACACACACACACACACACACACACACACACACACACACACACACACACACACACACACACACACTCCATTGAGTTGATCATGTTCTATTACATGTGCACTGAAAACAATCTGTATGTTTTTACATCCCGCGTGTCTAGAAAGAATTCAGGTCAAATATGTTTCCGATATCATGTGTGTACAGTGACAGACTTGTATGTTTTTTGTAATGATTAGACCTTCCCTCTCCGAGGTCTCATGATCACGGCCTCACTCTTATATGCCAAATACATGTCAACATTCCTCCACAGGTAAAGCATACGTCATGTGGATGGCACTCCCTCTCTCTCACACACACACACACACACACACACACACACACACACACTCCCTCACACACACACACTCCCTCACACACACACACACACACACACACACACACACACTCCCTCTCACACACACTCCCTCACACCTACACAAACACTCCCTCAATCAAACACACACACACACACACACACACACACACACACACACACACACACACACACACACACACACACACAGGTCCTAAGCAGGCAGGAGTCAGCGGAAAATCAAATAGAAATCATGTATGATCAGAGCCTTGTGAAGGCATCTGGGCAACAGATTGGCCCTTTGGGGGGTTTGAGGGCTCCATTGCCTGCCCTGCCATCTGCAGTCTTTACCTGGTGCAGCATCAGCCTAAGCTACCATGCGGACTCTCTGACTCAAACTGGCCCCTTGGCGAAACCACAGCGAAAGCCACAACAGATGGCCCCACGCACGGCTTAGCCTGGGTGGCTGCCATAAACTGATGGCACTGATTAACGCTTCAGTTGGCAAGGGCGTGCCATGACAACAGGATCACGAGTAACACATGACAGAGGCTCTGCTCTGCCATCCTGCCATTGTCATGGTGCCAGCGAGGGTAATACCTGTGGCACAACCACACTGCTTGCTTGTTGTGGCACTGCATCCATTCGTATTGAGCTGTTAGTTTCACAACTAGGCCACAGTCATGTCGTCATGGACTACACACCTGGCATGGTGGTGACTGGCACGGTGACTGGTATGGTGACTGGTAGTTATATCTAATCTGATCCCGATGAGTGGACAGAACTAGTCGAATGACAGGCCGTTATATCTAATCTGACCCAGCAGAGTGGACAGAACTAGTCGAATGACAAGCCGTTATATCTAATCTGACCCAGCAGAGTGGACAGAACTAGTCGAATGACAAGCCGTTATCTCTTATCTGATCCCGATGAGTGGACAGAACTAGTCGATTGACAAGCCGTTATATATAATCTGATCGTGTAGAGTGGACAGAACTAGTCGAATGAATGGCAATTATAATAAAGTTGAATCTAATCTAATCTAATTTTATCTATAATCTGATCCCGATGAGTGGACAGAACTAGTAGAATGACAGGCCGTTATCTCTCATCTGACCCAGCAGAGTGGACAGAACTAGTTGAATGACAAGCCGTTACATCTAATCTGATCCTGTAGAGTGGACAGAACTAGTCGAATGACACGCCGTTATATCTAATCTGATCCCGTAGAGTGGACCAAACTAGTCGAATGACAGGCCGTTAAATCTCTCTTCAGGCTTGCTGCCTCCATAGATCTACACTAGGCTCTCTGCTGTGTACACCTCACAAACTCTTCTGAATCACTTAGCATTTGTCTTCAGTGGGACACATGGTTTTCTGTTAAACAAACACAGCGCAGTACCACCCTGCTCCTAAGAGTCTACACAGACCAGATCAGAGGATGAGGCACATGCTAGGCCTATCTCAGTCTGCACTGAAGACGGGTGGGGGGAAGGGAATGGAGAGAAGGAGAAGAAGAAGAAGAAGAAGAAGAAGAAGAAGAAGAAGAAGAAGAAGAAGAAGTGAATAATAGAGACGAGAGGAGGAGAAGAGGGAGGAGAAGACGAGGGGAAGACGAGGGGAGGAGAAGAGGGAGGAGA
>NC_137915.1:7021656-7036656 GCF_963457725.1 Sprattus sprattus | reverse complement strand
TCACTTTCACTTTTTCTCTCCCTCGCTCTCTCTTTCTCCCTCTCCCTCTCCATCTCCCTCTTTCGCCACAGATTCCAGATGCTCGGCATTCTTGACATCAGAATGGAAAAATTTACTGTTAGCCGAGAAGAAATTTAATACGGCCATTCCTGTCATGTCCCTCATAGCAGCGCTAGTGGGCCGCTGGTCTGGGGAAGCCATAGAGCGTCGCAGAGCGATAAACAATATGGCCCTCAATGTGGCCCTCAATGTGGCCCTCATTACCTGTGCGCGATTACACAACCCCTCACTTGTTTGAGGAGAATGGTGGAACAATACACAGACACACACACACACACATACACAAGCCTAGACACACACACACACACACACACTCATTAGAAAAATAAGTGTATCTGGTAGATAGGTTTGCTCTTCAGAACCTTTCCATGTGTAGTGTTTGGTGTGCCCTTCCTGCAGAGAGGGTCTGGCGCTGCTTATCTTTAAGGCCTGCTGTGGGACCCCTAAAAGGCTGATAGGACAGGCGGGACGGGTCGCCACCGCACCGTAAAACCTCCACGCAGCCCCGCTACGGATCCACGAGTCCAGTCACCTGGTGGAGGCTGTGCTGTGCTCTGCTGTACTGCACAATGGGATGGGCTCTATTGCCGTATTTGGGCCTATGGTCGTTTGTACTCAGCTGTGCTGTTCAAGGTCGTTCCGTGCCTCTACTCAAGGTCGTTCTCTGCCATGGTATGTGGCACAGTGTGAGTGCCCAAACCTGGTCTTGGATCCCCTGTGACTGCAGACTGTGCCATGCTACAATGTCCTGAGTAACAGTGGGCAACACTTGTCTGTGTCGGAATGGCTGTGCGTCAGAAATAAGAGTGAGTTAGACACATCAAGAGAGGAGAAAGAGAGGGAGAGACATCAATAGAGAGAGAGTGGGGGGGGGGGGGGGGGGGGGGGTGGAAGAGAGACAGAAGAGAAGAGAGAAGTGATTTTGAACAGAGAAACCGAAGGAGGAATCTTGGCAGGAGAGAGGTCTGTGGTGGCAGGGCTGCCTCAGAGCCGTTTAGAGCACACTTGGACAATTAAATCTTAATTTCCTCCCATTTGGACAGGTGTGTGTGTTTGTATGTGTGTGTGTGTGTGTGTGTGTGTGTGTGTGTGTGTGTGTGTGTGTGTGTGTGTGTGTGTGTGTGTGTGTGTGTGTGTGTGTGTAAATTTGAACCAGGAGCCAAGAGGCGGCTGGAGAGTTCAGTCAGATGCTATCCCATGGCACAAATTCTTTCTTTCACATCCGTGCATGTACACACACACACACACACACACACACACACACACACACACACACACACACACACACACACACACATGCACTCGGACAAACACTCACACCACACACACACACACACACACAGAGACAAACACACGCACGCATGCACACAGACACACACACACACACACGCACATGGACAAACACACACACACACACACACACACACACACACACACACACACAGGTCAGAAATCAGGTCCCTTGTCTCCTTCATGTGCTCCTTCAAGTATTTATTAAACCTCAGAGGCTTCAAAACAGAGATGGCACTAAACGCAACCCTACCACACACTTTCTCTCTCTCTTTCTCTCTGTCTCTCTCTCTCTCCCTCTCCCTCTCCCTCTTTCTCTCTCTCTGTCCCTGCCCCTGTCTCTGACGTGACAAGAGGTAACAGAAGAAATGCATTCTTTTTTTTCTTTATGCATTTATTTCTGATGCTGATCTGTTGATTTGCTGATGGGCTGTTACTAGCTGTCGCATTTGTGCTGAAGTGCCATTGCGTTCTCTCTAGAGAAATCACTCTCATTCTTCTGTTCATTTTTCTGTGTCTATGTTTGTCTCTCTCTCCAGAAAATTGATGAATTAGGAGACAAAAGAGGACAGGAAGAAGTTAAAAGCCAGGAAAAGAAACTATGTGCTGTTGTGAAATTAGTTTTGCCTTGATCCTGCCTCACATCCACGCTGTGTTTAGCGAACACACACTCACACAAACACACATGAATGATCAACCTCACAGAATGAACAGTGTTTTTTTTTCATCCTCTTTTTACAGACCCTAAAAGTCAGCTCATGATTGAAATATCACACACAGCAAATCACACACGCACACACACGAACACACACACGAACACACACACACACACACACACACACACACATGAATGATCAACCTAACAGAATGCAGTGTTTTTTTCATCCTCTTTTTACAGACCCTAAAAGTCAGCTCACGATTAAAATAATCACACACAGCAAATCAGGGCAACCAGAGCTGTCCCACATTGGATGGATCCAAACCCTCACAGAGGCCACACTTTCATTTGAAATCTGCGAATGTCGAAATTAAGTTGTGGAGCACGATAAACACGCGGTTACTCATCAGTTTAAAGCGAGCCAGCCAATAGTGTCTGCAGTGTGTGTGTGTGTGTGTGTGTGTGTGTGTGTGTGATATGAGTTGGAGAACAGTGTGGTGGCAGTTAAATTAGGTGGCTGTGTAATCAAAAGCATGTTAACATTCAACTGTATCAAATACACACACACACACGCACGCGCACGCGCACACGCACACGCACACGCACACGCACACGCACACGCACACGCACACGCACACGCACACAGTGTGTTCTGCTGTGTTCTCCTTCTGTCCCTGCTTCTGTGTACTCATTCCCCTACAAAACATCCAGAGCAACACCATGTCTGTCTGTCTGTCTGTCTGTCTTTCCCTCCCTTTCTCTTTGCTGTTCTCTACTGATATATATACCTCTACATACCGTTTGTCTGTAATTCTGTCATTATCACTATCAGTCTTTCACTGTCTTTCTGCAATGCAGCGCTTGCATTTCACAGTCTAACACTTCTTGCCTGTCTTTCTCTTCCTCTCTCTCTGTGCTGTGCAGTACTCGTATTCCACAGACACAGACACAGACACAGACACACACACACACACACACACACACACACACACACACACACACACACACACACACACACACACACACACACACACACACACACACACACACACACACACACACACACTCTTCCTTTCTCTCTCTGTGCTGTGCAGTACTCGTATTCCACAGACACAGACACAGACACAGACACAGACACAGACACAGACACACACACACACTCTTCCTTTCTCTCTCTGTGCTGTGCAGTACTCGTATTCCACAGACACAGACACAGACACAGACACACACACACACACACACACACACACACACACACACACACACACACACACACACACACACACACACACACACTCTCTCTTCCTTTCTCTCTCTGTGCTGTGCAGTCCTCGTATTCCAGAGTGGAAGCTGGAGGCGAGGCGAGGCGACCCTCTCTCTGTTCCGGGACAGAGGGGACCATACATGTTTGATTTGGAAAGAAGGACACTGCCAGTAATTGCCTGCAATGACTATAATCGTAATTGATGGTCTGGCTTTCCACTTTGTCTATACAAATTTCCACAGCGAGTACGTAATCGCCAGCGCACGGCATGTCTACAGGCCAACCACCAACACACTCTTTATCCATCAGATCCCCCTCTTTTTTCTCTCTCTCTCCCCCCCACTCTCTCTCTCACTCTCTCTCCCCTACTCTCTCCCTCTCACTCTCTCTCCCCCATTCTCTCTCTCTTTCTCACTCTCTCTCTCCTCTACTCTCTCTCTCTCTCATGGGCATCATTCCCTCACACACACAAACACGTACACACACACCTGCACCAACAGAGACGCAGACAGACACACATGCAGTCAAACACATACGGACGGGCTCTAACAGGACCAATGGGTCTCCGTCCACTAACCCATCACCGTAATCGTCCGCAGGAATGCGAAGTGCTCGCTGCGGAGCCGGCCTCGGGGACGTGTGTGTATCCGTGCGTGACTGACACGGACGGTAAGGCCGAACGACAGCACTGAAAGCGGTTCTGCCGATCGCCCTAGTGAACTGTGACATTTTCCTGGAGGACATTCTTGGAGCGTTCAAAGTTTTATTTTTTGGACCGAGGAGCTATAATATTGCGAGACATGGTGACTCATCCATACTGTATAAACGACATTACTGATCCTCTCTTATGTGGCGGATAGAACGATTGTATTTGTTTAAATTGAATGATAGGCCGTGTCTGCGTGCTAGTTGTTTATTTTGCATTCGTGTTTTATCTAATCTTCTTAGGATAATAACAACTTACAACATATTACAGTACATTACGTAGATGACGTGCAACTAAATGGCAGAAGGGGTTCTTCACTGACTCTTCAAAAAGTTATGGGATCTAGCAAGGTTCTTGGTTCCTAGCATCCAACTATGAACCTTATGTTAACCGAAACAGATTCTTCATTACGAAAAACTACTGCAGAGCTGCTGGCCAGAACACCATGAAAGAGGTTCTGCAGACACTTTTAACAGAGGGTTCCAAGGCAATCCTTTATTGGCTCTTTCATGGAAAATTCTGCAGAAATCTTCAGGGTTCCAAGTTCGTGGTCCATTTTGTGGTGCTTTATGCCATGATGTATGTATGACATGAATGGTTATTGATTAGGGATTGATTGTTATTTATATGGGTGATTGACGAGGGTTTTCTCTCACCTGGCTCGTTGCCGGCTCCCGTGGAGAGGGCAGGCATGTTTACTGTGCTGTGGGACCCCACAACCTCCTGTCAGTCACACACTGTTGCCACGGTGATTCAACACTGTTTCCACTGCGTCGCGGTTGGTGTTGGTCAGAAGGCACACCCCCAGTCAGACCGGCTCATCGTCTTTAAACCATGAAACGATGAAAGAAGCTGTAACACACACACACACACACACACACATACACACACACACATAAATGCATGTAAATCAATAACAGTGTATGCTCTAGTATGACATGAAAATACCACACAAGCATGCAGTGATATTTCACTGTAAAGCCACCATTTAACAAGAGAAAATCAAAGAAGGTCAAGAAGAAATGGATGCATGGTTTATCTCTGGCTCCCACGCACGCACGCACGCACGCACGCACGCACGCACACACACACACACATTAATGCATGTAAATCAATAACAGTGTATGCTCTAGTATGACATGAAAATACCACACATGCATGCAGTGACATTGCACTGTAAAGCCACCATTTTACAAAAACAAGACAGAGAAAAATCAAAGAAGGTCGAGAAGAAATGGATGCATGGCTTATCTATGGCTCCCTTTCACACATCGACACATGCACACACACACACACAGATACACACACACACACAAACACACACAGTTCTCTTGAGAGGTGCATCGTTCAGTGTGACACACACACACACACACACACACACACACACACACACAGAGACACACACACAGACACACACACACACACACACACACACACACACAGACACACACACACACACACACACACACACAGTTCTCTTGAGAGGTGCATCGTTCAGTGTGATGGAGAGGCCCACCCCTGACCTTCTAAACTCCACACGACCCCCAGCAGGTGCAGCTACTGTGGAGCAGCAAGCAAAAACACCACACACACACACACACACACACACACACACACACACACACACACACACACTCAGACACACACACTCAGACACACACACTCACACTCACACACACACACTCACACTCACACTCACACTCACACAAAGTACAGTTGCAAACACATAAACCAGAAGTGCTCACATGTGTGCGTGCATGCACAATGAACTATAACACAGCCCTATATGATACATGCGTCCAGAGAGAGAGTGTGTCAGGGCGTCCTGCGTGTGGTGGGTTGAAAGGAGAGCTGTTTAACTGGCCAGGAAAGGCAAGGCAGATGGACAGAGAGAGCGAGAAAGAGAGCGAGAGAGCGAGAGAGAGAGAGGGAGGGAGAGGGATCAGCTTTCCCTGAGAGAGGACGAGGTGAGAGAGGTGTCCCATCCAAAGCAAACTTCTCACTGGACTGGCTTTCACTTCTCCTCTCTATCTGTCTAGAGGATAGAAACATCTATCTGCCCCCTCTTTCTCTTTCTGTGTGTGTGTGTGTGTGTGTGTGTGTGTGTGTGTGTGTGTGTGTGTGTATCAGTGTCAGAGGGTTGGAGTGTGCACTGTACTGTCTGTCTGAGTGAATGCATTGACCAGAATGCACATGACAAAGAACATCCATGGAAAGATTGCACCTCATTTAATTTGTCTCCCAACCTCTCTCTCACACACACACACACACACACACACACACACACACACACACACACACAAACATCCAACGCATCTGGAAAACAACACAACAAGTGAGACCCTAAGCCCCAAGATTAGAGAAGCAGACATTTGTTTTGAGTGTGTGTGTGTGTGTGTGTGTGTGTGTGTGTGTGTGTTGAATAATGCAGATACACCTACACACACACAGACACACACAAACACAGCTGTAAAGGTATGAATGGAATCTTGGACAGAGAGGTAATGGACAATAGGATGAGGGAGTCACCAGGATGGATGACGATAATGGACAGAGGGGGAAAAATAAGAAAAAGGGAGAAGTAAAAAGGAAAGACATCATCCCAGAGAGAGAAAGACAAAGAGAAGAAGAGAGAGAGAGATATCACGATGGAAGGGTCTTGAAGGTAAATGTGAATTCCGGAACATATTTTTCCAAGCAGGAGTGCTGGGAAAGGCCAGAGAGCACACTTCAGAATGGAGCTCACCTCCACCCTTTAGACCTCTACCCTTTAGACCTCCACCCTTTACTGCACCCCTGAGCCCTCTTACCAGCCACCCAAAACACAGAGAGAGAGAGAGAGAAAGACAGACAGACAGACAGACAGACAGACAGACAGACAGAGAGCGAGAGAGAGAGAGAGAGAGAGAGGCACACAGACAGAGAGAGAGTGTGAGTGAGTGAGTAAGTGAGTGAAAGAGTGAGGGACAGAGAGACGAAGAAAGGGAAGAAAGATAGGAGTCCTGAGAGAGTAAACGTCTGAGGACATATGTATATGCGAGTCGGTGTGTGTGTGTGTGTATGTGTGTGTATTTATATATATATATAATCACTCTGTATCAGGTTTGGAGACTAATCTGCAACGCGGAAAAAAGGGGGAATCAGAAACACCTGATTGCAATGAAAAACTGCTGCATGCTTCAGCTGCGATTGTGTATGTGTATGTGTGTGTGTGTGTGTTTGTGCACACAAGTGTGTGTGGTGTGTGTGTGTGTGTGTGTGTGTGTGTGTGTGTGTGTGTGCACAAGTGTGTGTGGTGTGTGTGTGTGTGTGCGTACACTATGTATGTAGCGTCACCTGTTGAAGGAAGTGATCTGCTGGTGCCACCTACAGCAAGAGTTCAGCTATTGCATCTCCATTTTCCAGATCAGTCAACTGTACTACACTAAACACATATTCCACTTTACTACACTAAACACATATTCCACTTTACTACACTAAACACATATTCCACTGTACTACACTAAACGCATATTTCACTGTACTACACTAAACACATATTCCACTCACCAAACTTAAAAACACTATTGGACATGGCCATCAGACATATCACGTAGAAAACATTGATAGAGACCCACCACTGTGTCAACAAATGTTAAATGTCTTCATTTGCAACGAAGTTGATTTTAAGTTTCTTTTTTGTCTAAATATGTATTTGCTGAAGACAACTAGGGGAGTAATAACTTGAGCGTTCATTTACTTTTACACACAAAAAAAAAACGCAGTTTAGATTTTCGTCTTTTTATTAAACGTTACTGAAACAAACGTTTACGTATCGCACCACATCAGTGTCAAGGTGCTCTTAGGGTTTCAGTTAAAGAGCATAACAGACCCAGATTTCATTACTCTATTCTTGTTCTGGAAGCAAGTGAAAAGGTGAAGACTATTTTTGGCATCAAATTCAAACCAAAACAAACAATCTGGTGTTCTTTTCTTTCCTTCCAGCCTCTATGATCTCTGCAGGAACTTTGGTCAGGGCTGGGCGCTGTTGTTAAACTCATGGCGTGTCACAAGCATGCATGCTGTTTTAGGAGTACACACGTCTGTGCGTGTGTGTGTGTGTGTGTGTGTGTGTGTGCGTGCGTGTGTGAGTGTGTGAGTGTGTTAGCGAGGGATAGGAGGGTATAGAGGGCATGTGTGTTTGTGCGCGTGTGTGTGTGTGTTTGTGTGTGTGTGTGTGTGTGTGTGTGTGTCTGTGCGTGCGTGTGTGTGTTTGAGTGTGTGTGTGTGTATGTGTGTGTATGTGTGTGTGTGTGTGTGTGTGTGTGCGTGGGCGTGTGTGTGTTTGAGTGTGTGTGTGTGTGTGTGTGTGTGTGTGTGTGTGTGTGTGTGTATGTGTGTGTATGTGCGTGTGCGTGTGTGTGTGCGTGTGCGTGTTTGAGTGTGTGTGTGTGTATGTGCGTGTTTGAGTGTGTGTGTGTGTATGTGTGCACAACTATAAAATTCACACAGTGACAGAGAGCACTCACTCTTCCAGTTAATAAAACACAAGAACAAATATTTGCTGATGCTGTGTGGAGAGAGGCCACGCACAGATGCACACACACACACACACACACACACACACAGAACTCAACTGGCCTTACAAATACAGTCATTGTGTGGAGAGGAACTACCTTGGTCACCTAATCACTTGAGATGGGTTACTTTTCTTATTAGATAAAAATAGCCTGGCTGAAAGAAAACACAAATCCAATGAATCATTGCTGTTTAACCTTACCATTACAACACGGCAACTGGTTTTAAGAGCTTCAGTGGCTTAAACGCAGTACCTCCCTTCCTGCACTAGATGGCGCTGTGTCTGATGACTCCTCCAAATGGGCAATTTCGCTTCACCTCAGCAGTTACACGTGAGGCAGTCCCCTACCAGGCCAAAGTGTTTATGGAAAAAGGGAACCAAGTCCAAGTGTGGATAGAGGTGTGAAGGCGAAGCGAGTCAGCGTGGGCTGTCGCCATTGTTTACCGGGAGGTGCCAAACGCGCTGTTTAAAGCGGGGAGGTGATGGCGGAGTCAGCCAGCGAGGAGCGCAGTGGAGGGCGGCCTCACGCTGAGTGTTTTTAACGGCCATTTCTGGAGTCTGGTGTCTGTCTCACCCCCCCAAAAGGAGCGGGCGAGGTTCCTTATCTCACCTCTCTGCTACCAAAAAAATAACCAACGTAACCGGCCATCCCAACGCCCATTTTTGTGTCACTGAAGGTTTTGGTTCCCACACATACCTGTTCCTCCACCCGAGCTAAGGACGACTGATCCTCACAAACCCCAAAGCTGAACTCTTGACAAACACAGAGTCACGTGGCTGTAAGTCTGTTATGGAGGTTGGGCTGCTGGCAAGCACTGTCTGGAAACAAAGCTTTGAACTCTAGGTGCACTTCCCCTTTCCAGCGGACTGGATCGACCTTCTCCTGTCATCTCTCGATTTCCCTCATCGGCCTCATCTCCGGTACTCACGTCTCAAGACAATGAGACCTTATTCGCTGAGGATGTGCTCTGTAATAGAAAATGCAGGCTCTTTTCCCCCTCTGTGTTTCTTAAACATTCGTACAAATGTTGCATGTTTACTTTTCTCTTCTCGATCTCTCCTGTGTCTGAAGACGTGTTTAGCTGCGGTGCGAGTCCTTCCAAAGAGATTGTATCCACTGCCACTATGCTCTATGCTGGCTTTCACAATTGAGGTATCAGGGTTAACACACATGGTAATAATCCCAAAAACAAGAGTAGGATTAAAAAGCAGATGCCTTGCTCAAAGAGGGACAGGTCAGGGTACATCGGATGTTTTAGCGAGTTGATCATGGGCCATGCAGCAGACACTAGGTGGGCGGGGGGTTCTGTCTGGATCAGAACTAGTTATGGGCCATGCGGCAGACACTGGGTGGGGGTGGGGGGGGGGGGGGATGGTTCTGTCTGGATCAGACCTGGTTAAAAGGCCATGCTGCAGCAGACACTGGGTGTCCAGGCCGGGCACAGTTGCCTTGGAGACAATCAACGTTACCTTATCGCATCACTGAGAGACTCTAAGCAGCTTTAGAGCAGACGGACAGACGGCCGAAGAACATCCTCTCCACATCATCTTTTAGTTTTCATTCTCTTATCCTGTCTCTCACTCTCTCTCTCTCTCTCTCTTTCTCTCTCTCTCTCTCTCTCTCTCATCCTGTCTCTAACTGTCTCACCCTCTCTCTCACTCTCTCTCTCTCTCTCCTTCCTCTGAATAGCTTCAATCTTGCCTTTATTTCCAGGGGCCTCAGGCTTAATTTTAAATCTATTCTTCTATCCTTGCCTCCCTCTCTTATACACGTTGTGAGAAGGTGAATTCTCCCCCTCCTCACCGTGGCAAAAAGGGATGGTGCCCTTTAAGACCCTCCCCCATAATGGTTGGGTCCTGGCTCACCTGATTCAAATGTTGGACCTAATGAAGACAAAGTGGCTGTGCCCTATTTAAGGGGTGCCTCATTGTCAAAAGGGAGACTGACAAAGAGAGACTGCATTAGAGCAATGACAGAGAGGTATGGAGATACAACACTTCCCTGTTATAATTAAGACCTTTGTCTGGTTTTTAATTTAATTAACCAGTGTTTACGTTGTGAAGGAAGTGTTTTTGTGTCTAGATGTGTGGGCACTGTGTTGGGGTTGTCAGTCCCCCCGGTAAATAAGCAAGGGATAACGGCCGACGAGCTGTCCAGTTCTACAAAGATAATGGACGCTGCGGGGCAAAGAACGCCACGACGCGCAGCGGAGTGGTGTTGCGCCGCGAAGTCCATTATCTTTGTAGAACTGGACAGCTCGGAGGCCGTTATCCCGCTTATCTCCCGTTTACAACATCCAAAAAGTTTTTTATTTTTATTATTATTATTATTATTATTTAGAATTTCCTTTATCTTTAGGAAACTTAATATGCATAATAACCTGATGAATTCTTGATTTGAAGCCTAGTGCTCCCGTTAGAGAAAGTAGTGCGTTTTTTGAAGAAAAAAAACGTTACGTTGGTTGTCAATGGTAACCATTCAAGAGCATTGATATGGAACGGCGATTTAACTTTTCTACTAGGACTACGTCCAAGGTGTCCATCTATACGAACTTATTGTACACCCCATTAGCCAATCAGAAAACAGTATTTCGTTTCAGAGGGAGATAAATATATATACAGTATATATTTTATATCAAAACCACCAACTCCTGCACTGTATTTCCCTTACACCTCCAAATCCAGTCGCCACATCCCTAAAAGAACGTGGGGTGACCGTCCGGTCCATCACACACGTGCACACACACTCAAACGCCCTCCTGAGAGAGAGAGAGAGACAGACAGACAGACAGAAAGAAAGAGAGACAGACAGACGGAGAGAGACAGACAGACAGACAGTCTGACAGACAGAGGGAGAGACAGACAGACAGAGAGAGAGAGAGAGGGAGAGACAGACAGACAAAGAGAGAGAGAGAGACAGACAGACAGACAGACAGACAGACAGACAGAGAGAGACAGAGAGAGAGAGACAATAGATGCTCTTGTGATGCCGCTAGCCTTACAGGAGTTTAAAGGTCAGTTCTAATAGGCTGGCTCCTCGAGTTCTTCACCAGTGCATGAACCTTATTTGAAACCTGCTAATCCCTGATTAACAAACGTAACGCACAGAGCCATATTACAAAGGTAATACATAGCATCTTGTGGGTTGGGCAACTTTATCTACTAAGGGTACTGTATCACTGAAGATTTTCAGACCAAACAATTAGTTATAGTCTTCAAACGAAGGGCAAGGTGCACCAGGTGCACTCTGGGTAGTTTGGAAAGAACACCTGCAGCAACCACAGCCCTTTGAAGAGGACACAACGCCTCCCTACCCTTGACAACCACAGCCCTTTGTAGAGGACCCGGCACCTCCCTAACCTTGACATTCACCAGAGGGAAACAAAGATAGTCCACTTCGGTTTCTTTTCCTATTGCCATACTGGCATGGCATATTGCATGTTCACTTTATATTCTACAATGTATTGCGAAATTCTTCTTTCTTCTATATTTACTATAATACTTTCTATAATATTATCTAACTTAAATCCAAAATACAATTTAGTGTTTCTCGTTATGTTATTTCTTGTTTTAAATCTACGGAGGTTGCTTGCACACATGCACACACACACACACACACATAAACCACATGTCTAGTCAAACCTGTTCCCTCTACTAAACAATCCCACACTAGGAGAAAGAAGAGGAAGCCATGGGCATGAATAGGGGAACACACACACACACAATACTGACCAGTTTAAACCTGAAACTCTGGTTCCATCAACGGCTGCTGCAATTCATGTCTCTCCAGCAACACACACACACCTGGAATGAGAGAGAGAGAGAGAGAGAGAGAGAGAGAGAAGGAAGTTGAGCAAGGGAAAGTCTACTTTCAGCTCCACTTCACATTTAAGAACATTTTATAAACAAGCAAATAATAGTTAACACAAAGAGACCTAATAAATCTTTCCACATATAAACACAAGACACTGGTTTTCAGTACAAAAAACACAAATTTGCCTAGGTATATGTAGTTCTCCGCTATGAACACTAGATGGCGAAGCAACAAAGCATTTCAACCAGAAGTGGATAAAATATCTCATGAAACAATTCAGCAGGAAGGTAGTATCAAGGTTGTGTGTAATAGACAACGAGGAGGAAAAAGACAAGTGGTGTGTTTCTTCCTAAACCTCTCCCCTCTAAATGGGAGGGAATTCAAGCTTTATCAGTGCATTCCACTACATTCCCACACACACCTCCATTTTTGTGCAGCAGTTCTGGTATCCAGGGTCACTGCTGTGGCCGAGGGAAACAATACTCTTTCACATTCGCACACACACACACACACACACACACACACACACACACACACACACACACACACACACACACACACACACACACACACACACACACACTTAAACCTTTCACATTCGCACAAACACAGGGACACTCAACTACATTGAATGGACATTTAGGAAAATAAATAACTTTGTAATTTTCTCTCTGTCTTTCTCTCCCTCATCCTCTCTCGCTCTCGCTCTCTCACACACACACACACACACACACACACAGAGTTGAGGGCTTTTACATGAGAACAGAGCTTAACCAGGGCAGATTTGATCTTATCCACTCTCATGTAGATGAACCATCTCATGAGACATTCTTTCCCTCTCTCTCTCTCTCCCCTCACACTGGCACCATGTCTGTAAGTCTCTCTCACACACACACACACACACACACACACACACACACACACACACACACACACACACACACACACACACACACACAGGCATCATGGCGTCTGTAAGTCAGGTGCTGAAGGGAAGGTTGAGGCGTGCTGACCCTTGACCATCATGGCGTCTGTAAGTCAGGTGCTGAAGGGAAGGTTGAGGCGTGCTGACCCTTGACCCTGTTCTGACCCATGACTGGGTCACTTCACAGCAGAGCAACACACCACCTGCCTCTGCATTCTCTCACCTAACTTCCAATGGGCACCAAAAAGGGTGTGTACACACACACACACACACACACTTACACTTAACCTTTTCACATCTGTACATCAAAATAGATGCACTTTTCACATGTGCGTGTTTGTGAAAGTGTGTGTGTTCTGCAGGAACATCTCTCTGTAGAGCATGTGTTGTACACACACACACACACACACACACAAACAGGACCATCTCTCTGTAGAGCATGTGTTGTACACACACACACACACACACACAAACAGGACCATCTCTCTGTATAGCATGTGTTGTACACACACACACACACACACACACAAACAGGACCATCTCTCTGTAGAGCATGTGTTGTACACACACACACACACACACACAAACAGGACCATCTCTCTGTATAGCATGTGTTGTACACACACACACACACACAAACACACAGGACCATCTCTCTGTAGAGCATGCGTTGTAAGCCATTATAACATCTATAATTCACACAGACTACTCTGAAGCCTATCTCTAGACAGGATCCTGATGTTGGACAGTAAGGCATACAAACAAACAAACACACACACACTTTTGCCCTCTCTGGAAGAGAGAGAAGTGTTCTCTCAGAGTTAAGTACTCTACTGTAAATACAGTAGATTTAAGCACTCTCCCAAATCGTGGCCCTCTCCCCCTCTCTGTCTCCTCTTCCCTTCTCTCTGCCTTTTGCCCTGTCTCTTCTCTCTATCTTCTTCTCTTCTCTCTGCCTTTCCCCCTCCCTCTCTCTGTCTCTTCTTCTCTTCTCTCTGCCTTTCCCCCTCCCTCTCTCTGTCTCTTCTTCTCTTCTCTCTGCCTTTTCCCCTGTCTCTTCTCTCTCTCTTCTTCTCTTCTCTCTGCCTTTCCCCCTCTCTCTTCTTCTCTTCTCTCTGCCTTTCCCACTCTCTCTTCTTCTCTTCTCTCTGCCTTTCCCCCTCTCTCTGTCTCCTGAAAGCTGATAAGCCAGTCCTGGCACTCTGTGGGGACTGGTAAGACTAGGGGGGAGTGAGGGGTCAACTCAGGCCATTGTCTCCAATTACACACACACACACACACACACACACAGACGCACACACACACAGACGCACACACACACAGACGCACACACACACACACACACACACACACACACACACACACACACACACACACACACAGACAGACACACAGACGCACCTGAAAAGAGCAAGTACACTATGTTTGTTTGTGGGTGTGCGCATGAGAATCCTCCCATGCACTAATACCAGAGCAACAAAGGCTATACAAGATGGCACGCCAAAGATGGCAACTTGACCACAGTAATAATAAAAAAAAAGCTCATTTTGCACATTCTTAGATAATCAACTTTCCACTCTGAATCTTTCTGGGAGTGATGTGATGGAAATGGGAGGGATTCTGAGAAGGATGATGACAAGACACCAGAGAGCTTAACCCTCCACTTACAAAGATTTGAGTCTTCCAGATAAGACTCTCCCTAGGGGGAGTAAGGAGAAAGTGTGT
>NC_137915.1:7009156-7014156 GCF_963457725.1 Sprattus sprattus | reverse complement strand
GTACTTGGAGCCCGCTTACTAAGGGGACATTCCAAAACGCTGAACGTGAAAAGGATCAACACGGCTTAATGTTAATACTCAGGATTTCGGTGTGAGTGTAAGTGTGTAAGTATAAGTGACCAAGAGAAATGTGGTCATCAGTGATCACTGTCTTGGAACATTAACCATGAAAAGGCTTATCGTGGCTTACAATGTCCCCTTGGTAGGTTTGCATGTAGCGATGTGGCTGCGTGCCCAAGGCTGCACGGTCAGAATAATTGGAGGGTAAACGGATGTCCGCTGAGAGCCGTGGGTACATCTTCTGATGACGACACTGACGGCACTCTGACCCTAACAGACACTTGCGCAAAGAATAATACTAACCTTACACTCTCACACACTTTTTACACACACACACACACACACACACACACACACACACACACACACACACACACACACACACACACACACACACACACACACACACACACACACACACACACAAACACACACACACACACACACACACACATAAACAAACAGCACTTATCCAGTCAACATCTTACTTTCTACACCCAAGCTATTCCCTGATGTAAAGGGCTCACTCACTACCATTATGTAATAAATATTTCATCTAGACATGCACACATGCACTCACATGTGTGCATACACTCACAAATACCTAGACACATGATCACACACAGGGGTGGACAGTTACGAAGTACATTTTCCTGAGTACTGCACTTTTTTCAGTATTTATTATTTTGACTTTTACTGCACTACATTTCAAAGACAAATATTGTGCTTCTGACTGCACTACATTCCTATGAAGGTTCACATAACTTGTTACTTTGAAGTATAGCTTTGAAGTCAGCAGATGAATTTCCTTTTTTTTCTAAAATGTAATAGGCCATACGCTGTTCATTACAGGAGAAAAAAACAAAATCACTTCCATGCTGCCAGTCAAGTTCAAAGTGCTTACTGTATTTTTTTTGCACAGTTCATTATGAACTTGCCATTGAAAACGATGACGATGAGATGAGATCTGCTAGATTTCTCACCAGTACCTAGATCTGAAATCAATGTTTGAGATTTTTTAAATATAAAAGAATTCATATTGTTTTAAATGTTTGCTCTGTTTACCACGAACAAACTTGAACACTGACCATTTGTCCAACCTGAGAAAGCATGTCAAGGTATGTAAACATTTATTTTAGATAAACATTTTAAACTAAGTTGTCTGTGCTTGTAGTAGTTGCAGTTTTTCTATGGTATGGCTTAACGGATTTGCCCATCAAATTGTCGTATGGGGACTGGGTCCTGCGTGAATCCGCTGCTAGCGCAGTCAGCTAGTAAGAATAGCTAAAAGTTTATTTTACTGACCCAGTCCTTTCAGAAATATATGCTTTAATCTTGTCAGATAAACACAATACTATCAGAAGGGATGGTTACCCGAAACCTGGTATTACACAGGCCCCAAGGCTAAATGATTGAAGGCCGTAGTATTGATGAGCTCTGATGTTACCGTTAACATACTTTTTTATTATCACGCTGTAGCATCTCCCCCAAGTACACATTTGTATTGAAGTAATATTTAACCAGGAGTATATATACTTTGGCAGTAAGTAAAGGAGTTGTGTACTTTGTCCAGCTCTGGTCACACAGTTGACAGCACCACACGCAGGGGGACGGTCTCTCCCTGTCTGACTAGCTTTGCCTGGGACACTGTATAACCAGTACTGAGCAACCTCATCCATGTCTTCTTCAAACAATCCACTGAGTGTGTGTGTGTGTGTGTGTGTGTGTGTGTCTGTGTGTGTGTGTGTCTGTGTGTGTGTCTGTGTGTGTGTGTGTCTGTGTGTGTGTGTGTCTGTGTGTGTGTGTGTCTGTGTGTGTGTGTCTGTGTGTGTGTGTCTGTGTGTGTGTGTCTGTGTGTGTGTGTCTGTGTGTGTGTGTCTGTGTGTGTGTGTCTGTGTGTGTGTGTGTGTGTGTCTGTGTGTGTCTGTGTGTGTGTGTCTGTGTGTGTGTGTGTGTGTGTGGGTCTGTGTGTGTGTGGGTCTGTGTGTGTGTGGGTCTGTGTGTGTGTGTGTGTAGTGGTTGGCGTGGGGGTGGAGGGGTGTTCTTGAGGTGAAAAATTTACTGTAGCAAAATAAAGGGAGTAAAGTCTGAAATTGACACTAACAACTGATGTGTACAACGCTATGCACGCACACACAAGAATAATCTGTTTCAGGGAAAAAGCTACACTAGTCAGAAAACAATCAACTTAACCAGTACAGTCTCAAAGCGAAACAAAATGTTTCCACACAGTTAACACCAAACAAGTCAATGCAGCTTTAGTAACTTTCAAAGTTCTATAGCAGGTCGCCACTTAGATCAATCAAAGCTCTAAAAGGTGCTGTACGTTTCATAAGGCTGATCTCGACCCTTATAGATTATAGACGTCAAAAATGTTGCAGCAGAGGTTTCTGCGCATTTTGATATTTTGATATTTTGCATTCATATATGCATTTGTTGACATTTTAGTGGGTGCAGAAATGTTAACAAATACAAAACAGAAACAGAGAAACAAAACGTTTAAAATACACAGTAATGTTTTGAGTCTCTTTGATCATGATTGATTGATCATGCCTTCAGTTTCGTCATTGTGATCAACCAGCATTTCATTTTTTTACTTACTTACTGCACCCTGAACTACGATGGACAGATGCGTCAGGGCCGATATCCATATCAAATAGCTGTTAATAATCACTGTTTCACCTATTGTTATGCTATTACTTTTTACGTTTTTAAAAAGGTTACATTTTGAATCTTAGTCTCATTTTTAAGATATGCAATCAGACTAAAATATGCCTGAGTGAATTTGCTAAAAGAGGATGCTGAGGTAAATAAATTGGGAAATTGAACTGGTTAACCAACCTGTGCTATAATTGCAGTGGTTTTCCAGAATTGAATGTTGTATAAATGAAAAAAGAAAGAATTAAATATAAAAAGTGCTAGTTTAAATTGTGCACGTAAACCTGTCATAGGTAGCGTAAACACAAGATAATTGGACAAATATCAAGAACACCGATATGATGAGGCCGGTACCCATATGGACCAATAAATGTCAAAGGGGTCGGGTAGTGGAAGATACATCGGATCAGATACAAACATACTGTATCTGTCCATCAGCAAAACTTATATATCTTCTTTCTCTACCTTGAACCACTAATTACACTCATGAGCATGTCTCATCCTCACACCCTCCTTACACAGGTGAGGTAAATATGTCAAGATCAGTTTAGACATGCTTAAAGACCCTCCGGTTCCAAAGTATGCAAAAGATTTCTCTACATGTTTTCATTCATTTGCAGACATTGTAAAATACCTCCTCACCATTTTCATCACCTGTTGTGTACCATACAAGAAACACTAGACCATTGGGACCAGCACTGTCAAAGTCCTGCTATGTACTGGGACTTTAGTGGTCAGCTGTACTGGCAGGGATTAGGCTATGTGGAGTCCCCCGGGAAGAAAGGCTCTGAAGTTATCCATTATCTTGTACTAGAGCCAGTGAGCTGTTCTGTAATATGGGTCTAACCACCTTCATGGCCTTGCTGAGGAATCTTACTTTTAAGTTTATGGAGTCGGCTGGAACGCTCTACACATTTTATAGTTGATCTGATGACAGACCCTGGCCGCAGCTCTATCAAGTCTAAGATCTGGGAACACTGGCATGAGTGCCTTTTTTTAGCCCTTTTTCCTTGTTTATTTCTATGTAATGGATTGTTTGTATGTGTTGTTTTTTTACCATGTGGGCCTTGAGCCTGTAATAAAGTTTATCCATTATCGACTCTGCATTTAGAGCTTCTGCAGCCTTTCAGAGATCAGAGGCCTCCAGTGCAGACATCCACAACATTAAACACATCATCTTCATGACATACGAGTGACGTTCATTTGAAATATCTGATTACATTCAACGGCAAGTGCACAGAGAAGGAGAAAGAGGTGGGTGGGAGTCAGAGAGTGCATGCGAGAGAGAGAGAGAGAGAGAGAGAGAGAGAGAGAGAGAGAGAGCGAGAGATGTATTTGCTGTGCAGTAAAATCCCAAGATTATAACCGTAGAGATGAGCTATTGCTGGAAACTGAAATCCATTGTTGTCAAGGAAGCGTGAGCATGACCTTACAATGGAGTGTAAACAAAAGGGCTGCAGAAAGGAGCTTAGGTGTCCTTCCTCCTGCCCGTCCTCAAAAGGTCTGTAGGTGTCCTTCCTCCTGCCTGTCCTTAAAATGTCTGGAGGTGTCCTTAAAAGGTCTGTAGGTGTCCTTCCTTCTGCCTGTCCTTAAAAGGTCTGGAGGTGTCCTTCCTCCTGCCCGTCCTCAAAAGGTCTGTAGGTGTCCTTCCTTCTGCCTGTCCTCAAAAGGTCTGTAGGTGTCCTTCCTCCTGCCCGTCCTTAAAAGGTCTGGAGGTGTCCTTCCTCCTGCCCGTCCTTAAAACGTCTGTAGGTGGCCTTCCTCCTGCCTGTTCTCAAAAAAGTTCTGTAGGTGGCCTTCCTTTACCGAAACCACTTTAATGCGTGAGGGTTTGTTTTTTAACTGTGCTTAAGTGACCTGACCTCCATTTCCCCTGGAGGGACACAATAACGGTTAGCTCCAGGTGAATGCCTCGCCCGTGTTGTAACAGTGCATGCAAATGGCAGTGATATGATGCCTGACTGCTCGTCTCCAAAACCACAAAGCGCATAGTAGGTCAACGCAAGAGGAAGTGGGCACGCTTAAATCTTTCATTATTTTTCTAATCATTCCGTTTCGTTTCAGGTTTTCCTTTTGTTTCTGTCCTCTGACATGAACGATGGCTGCTTTGTGCTTGCCGCATTCACTGTAACTCGATCAAGTGTGACCCCTCCAGGCTACCATAGCAAGTCTTGTTTTTCTTCCATGGTAGTATTCCAGGCTGTGAGCGATTCTAGAGTTGGGTAAGTGACACTTCATGCACACACCTGGGGACACAACACCTCTCCTTATTTAAAAACAGG
>NC_137915.1:7001656-7004156 GCF_963457725.1 Sprattus sprattus | reverse complement strand
GTGTGTGTGTGTGTGTGTGTGTGTGTGTGTGTTTTCTGCATCAGACAGCAACAGTATCTCAACCAGTAACATTACACCCACTCATAGCTCAGGAACCAGCATCCAGACATGGCAAATGTCATTATATCAAATTAAGTAAGACTGTCTGTGAGTGTGTGTGTGTGCATGTGTGTGTGAGTGTGTGAATGTGAGAGTGCGTGTGTGTGTGTACTTGTATGTGTGCACTTTCTTTCTTAAAGAAACATAACCTCAAATTTCCCTCTGGATAAATAAAGTATCCATCTATCTATCTAACCATGTGCAAGAATAACCCACACACTGCACTGTGCTTTGGGGTCGAATTTCAAAGAATGCTAATACAGTTTCACGAGGCCGTGCCCTGACCCATGACCTGCCGTACACAAAGCTTTACCCCCTGCTGCTCCAGACACATACATGACCCCCGTATACCCCCACATACACACATACACACACACACACACCAGTAGGCAGACACTGGGCATTCACAAATTCAGTGCATTACAGCAACAAAACCCACATACTACTCTAAACAAGCACAGGATCGCTTACCTCCACACAGCAAGTCAGACATGGGAAAGGAGAACTCTAACAGAACATAGAAGAGAAAAATAACAACATTGGAAGACTGTGGTCAAGAACCTTCAGTGTTTGACCCCCAATAACTACCCTACAGGGATTACACCCCTAAAAAACCTTCAGTGTTTGACACCCCCAATAACTCACCTACAGCGATTACACCCCTAAAGGCTGATTTATGCTCGGTTACGTAAGCGTAAGCGTAAGCGCAAGCGCAAGAGGCCGCGCAAGCGCAAGAGGCCGCGCAAGCTCCTTGCGTGCCCCTTGCGCGACTTTTCACGTCTTGCGTGCGTCGGCCCCTTTTTCTAGACTTATTCAAGCCTATTGTTCTGGGTGTGAATTGCTTGGCAACACCCCCAACGCAACGCGTAAGCACCTAGCAATTCATGCTCCCTTTAGAAGCATGCAAGGGCCTTTAAGAACCTTCAGTGTTTGACCCCCAATAACTACCCTACAGCGATTACACCCCTAAAGAACCTTAAGTGTTTGAGCCCCAATAACTCACCTACAGCGATAACACCCCTTACCCAGAGATCAGCCCACAGCTGCTGAGAATTATTGCCAATAAAAGTGCAAAATTAAACAAAAAGCTTTGGAGCTCCCGTCAGCCAACAACTGACAAAGCCGAACTTCACAGTTTACAGTCCATCCTACACACTACACCTTTAAGGCAGTGGTGAAGAAACAAGTGCCTACCCTTGCGAGCTTGTGAGCCGTGCCGATTTTAGTTTACGGACTTCACAGCATATTTGTAAATAGCTTGAGATTTGAATGTATTTTCATAATGAATTTGTTGTCTAGGATAGTGGATTATCCTACATCATCAACCATGTCACTGCCACACACAAACACACACACACACACACACACAGAGAGAGACACACACACACACACACACACACACACACACACAGACACAGACACAGACTTTTCCCACACTCTGCCCTCTCTGTGAAGTCCTGCCTGTTGCAGACATGTAGGGGTTCATGTTTCCCGTGGGGCCCAAGGAAAAACACGGTCTTCTCTTACACCGCTGCTGAGAACAGAGCAGCTCTGGCCGGGCCGGCATATGTGTCAGCATGTCTACAGAGCTCCAAGGGCTGTGGCTGATGTAGATGATATATTTTCATTGGAGTGGAGATACAGCCACAGGTACGTCGCTCTCTGCAGGAGGGGAGAGGCCCGCTGGCTGAAGGGGAGTAGAGCGAGCTGGAGCTGATGGTCACTTTATGCAACTTTGAATCACTGTGTGACTGCATGTGACTGCGTGTGTGTGTGTATGTGTGTGTGTGTGTGTGTGTGTGTGTGTGTGTGTGTAAGCATCAGTGTATGTGTGTTATGAGTGTCAGTGTGTGTGTGTGTGTGTGTGTGTGTGTGTGTGTGTGTTTCTGATACTTAGAGTGTAGGAGCTAACTGCTGAACTGCAGAATGTCATGTGAATGACCTTGTGCCTTCCTAAAAATGTGTAAATAAGTGTGTATCTCTTATTAGTCCACTCACTTTTGACCTCCCTTGTGGTCTATCTGTATCCTTCACTTTCTCTCTCGGACTCTGGCTCGCTCGCTCTCTCTCGTTCTCTGGCTCTCTCTCTCTCTCTCTCTCTCTCGTTCTCTGTCTCTCTGTTTCTCTGGACAATGTGACAACACGGTCATTCTCAGAAGAGAAAGGAGGAAACTCTATCCTTGCTTTTTTGATTGACCTTTGACCCCTGCAAACCAGCCGGCACTTGAGAGCAGTCTTCCTACGCGTCACCACTGAATACCTTCAGATGCAGGGCTGCTACTGGTTAAGCAGCACATGCACACACACACACACACACACACACACACACACACACACAGACACACACAGACACACACACACACACAGACACACAGACACACAGACACACAGACACACAGAC